>NC_041371.1:4820696-4965696 GCF_900634415.1 Cottoperca gobio | reverse complement strand
AATGTCATGTCCGTCAAGGGAGTTACTTATCAGGTCCTGTCCTACCCTGTTTTCATATGTACTTACTTATCTCGAACGCTGTGATCTTTAGTCTTGACATCCTTTATTTGACAGTTTAAAAATATATATTTTTTAAAGTATTGTGACTAAGAAATGTATGTATGTACTTGGCCTCAAACATATCTTTGGCATTTTTATTTATAATTTTTTGTTGCTTATCGGCCAATGTATGCACAATATATCTGCTTATAATATAATATTTTAGATGGTAAATGATGCACTGAAGCCGCCTGCAGCTTCACATACCCTTGAAGCTACTTGGTGGACAGTTAATGAATTGGACATAATGTACCGTCATAAGAGATTTCTGGTATTTATCACAATCCATCTCAATGAAGGGCAAAGCAAATTAACTGTCTTGACAAAATAATCTTAATTTAAGGTCCATTTAATATCTTTTCCAGAGCTTTCAACCACTATAGTCCACAGTCTTCATTAGTGGATGGAGTTTGCTCAGCTGTCTAAAAGGGGCTCAGTTGTCATCACATGATAACAGGTGGTCGTAATCTCTCTATTCAAAGATCGTCTTTGGAGCTGGACGTGATCCTTGTACTTTCTCTCGTCTTTCTGATGAAGACTACGAGATGATGAGCAGAACAATCAGATTAGCTGTTCGATTATTTTCCCAGCAACAACAAAAAGAAGCTACGTGATTGTAAACATTTTAAGATGATTCAACATATGTGATTTCTCAGCATGATTGGCGTCACGCAGAGCGGATCTGCTGCTGTTTGCTTACATCGCTCACATATTCAGAGATGAAGCAGTAAGATCTCAGAGTCTTGAAGAGAGTAGGAGGAACCATAAAAGTACATCTTGCAAAGGGTGCACGTGGGCGTTCGCCGCCTCTCTGCCCTCCCTTTGATACAGCTCCTATTTCTCAATGTTAATGATTACATAAGTGCACAGCCCAAGTGTGTGTTTAGTTTGGGTACTATGCTCATTCAGGACGCCTGTACTTTCCAGGGAAAAACAACCTTTGAGGCAGACTACCTACGGCTTATTGAATGCGACTAGGTTTTTTTTCTGAACGTTAAAACAGCCCTCCAAAGTAAATATGAGCTTGTTCTGAATCTCCCCTGTGTGTGACTAATGCATCTATCAGACTCTATTAATACTACAATCAGTCATGAGTCGGAGCTAAAATAGAAAATGTCTCACCTGTCGTAAGCTCACGCGCACAGGATACACAATGTTCGAGCCCTCCCGCCTAAAGTGAGGGTGGGGCTTGTCCTTGATGACGAAAACAATGTCCGCAGGAATGGTATTGGACGACTCGTCCCCTTCCCGCGGGAACGTGATCTTGGTTCCCTCTTTCCAGCCACGCTTGATCTCGATAGTGAGAATCTTATCCTCGTTGCGCATGGTCCTGCCGTCTTGATTAACCCTTTTGCGGGAGATTTTCATCCTCTTGGTGCAGCCGTGGAAGACCTCCTCCAGGGTGACCCTCAGTTCGTGGATGATGGCCGGGTCCTGCTTCCGGCGCTGCTGCCCTCCGGGGCCGACGTGCCCGTCCCGAGGGAATCCATTCATGTTGAAGTTGGTGAAGGAGCCGAAGGGGTCGTTTCCGTCCACCTCCATGTCGTCGTCGTCTCGGCCATTGGCTTTACGCCCGAAAAACATGTCGAAGGGGTTCGAACCCCCGAAGAAAGTGGCAAAGGTGGCGTGAGGGTCCCCAGTGGAAGGTGTAGGTGAAGGTGTTGCCTGGTCCTTCACCAGTGGGCCCGTTTCCTCCCTTGAGACCTGATGGGCGACAGAAATGATCCATCAGTCATCCTATCATTGACACTCAGAAGTGGGAGAGCTTTACGCCACAAGTGACGCCTACTTTGAGAATCCAATCCTCCAGAGGGTGAAGCTGCGACGATTAGTCGATCAACAGAAAAACAATCCGCAACTATTTTAAAAATCGATTAAAATACTTTTTTCCTCTCAAACATGGAGATTTCCTGCTTTTTCTGTTTGATAACATATCAAACTGAATATATTTGGGTTCTGGGCCCACAAAACCAGACATCAAATTGGACTTTGAGAAACTGAAGGACATTTTTCACTATTTTCTATTTTAACTGAGGTTTTTTTTGCAAATGAATCAATAATGAAAAGAATCGTTAGCTGCAGTCCTATCAGATTCTGTAGGTATTAGGCCTGATACTGACCTTAATAAGTGGATTGGGTGAAGTGAAGTGACCGATACACATTAAGTACAGTTTATTACAGCTGCAACTATTAGTTGATCATTCAGTTAGTCGAGCTACAGAACCATTTTGATAAGCGATTCATTCTTTTGTCATTTTTTAACTAAAATATCAAACATTAGATGTTTCCTGCTCCACAAATGTGTTGCTGTTCCTTATTTAACATTGTTAAAACACACTAAATATAACTGGGTTAGTCTGACAAAACAACTCATATGAAGACGTCACCTTGAGCTTTGAGAAACTGTGAAGGACATTTTTCACTATTTTCTATTTTAACGTTTAACTGAGAATTTGTTTTGCAAATGAATCAATAATGAAAAGAATCGTTAGCTGCAGTCCTATCAAATTCTGTAGGTATTAGGCATGATACTGACCTTAATAAGTGGATTGGGTGAAGTGAAGTGACCGATTCACATTAAGTACAGTTTATTACAGCTGCAACTATTAGTTGATCATTCAGTTAGTCGAGCTACAGAACTATTTTGATAAGCGATTCATTCTTTTGTCATTTTTTAACTAAAAATATCAAACATTAGATGTTTCCTGCTCCACAAATGTGTTGCTGTTCCTTATTTAACATTGTTAAAACATACTAAATATAACTGGGTTACTCATTTGAAGACGTCACCGTGGGCATACTGTTATGGCCATTTCTCGTTGTTTTCTGATGTGTTACAGGGCAATTTATCGATTAATACATTTCTGAAAAATAATCAACAGTTTATTTGTCAATGTCTTTAGAAAATTCAGTTTTTTGTTTTAAGTTTATCGCTTCAGCCGGCTTTTGTACAGTAAAAATCCCCAAATTGTGATGTACAGATTTAAAATTTGGCAAAAAGAGAGCACTGGTATTGAACCGGTATATTGGTCGATACTCTGAGTTGAGGTATCGAGAGACTACATTTAAAAATAGTCCAAAAGTGGGTCAGATATGTTGCTTTTTACAACATCTGAGACTATAAATACTCAAGATTTTCCATTTTTGGACACATTACAGCAGATAATCTTCTTAGGTAATGAGTTTGTCTGATAGCAATGTAAAATAACTTGCATTTTATCACCAATAAAGCCCACATGCAGATGCTCTGTCTGTGTCTGATACATGGCTTAAGTGAGCCTTTAAAGGAGACATGTCGTTCACATTTCTAGATTCTATTCTCAAACATATTGCATATTGTACACCTTTTTTTTTTTTTACTTCCTGAAGATGTTCAGCACCTTTGCTACACGAAAAGGTAAAAGAATAAGGTTCATTAATGAAAAGCTTCATATACCACCTTTAATTTTTGGATAGGCCTAAATAGATATGATATTGTTCCCTCACATCCAACATGTTTGACATTCGTACATTTGCTTATAGCTAAGAAGCTGTGGACTGTCTAATACATTAAAGAAATGTTTTTCTATTACAACACCCAGATTTGTATTAAAAGAAAAATATGTGGAGGGAATACTGACAGGTCTTTATTTCTCTTATAACAGGGGAGTGTAACAGCTAATCCTCATAATAAAATGCACAGATCTGGAGGCCTATGATCTGCTGAACAGCTGTTTTCTAAGCCTGCTGCTTACAGTGAGTGACTTGAATTAAAGCCAGCTGTGTTTTACGCTTTATAACGGGGTTTTAACGGTATGTCGAAGGTGTCACACGAGGGTAAAAACACGATCAATGCGATAAATAAAACCACATTACCTTCCTCTCCATACTGATCATAAACTTCTCTTTTCTTCGGATCACTGAGGACTTCATATGCCTCAGCGATTTCCTTAAATTTCTCCTCGGCTGCTGCAGACTTGTTTTTGTCCGGGTGCCATTTCAACGCTTGTTTTCTGTAAGCTTTTTTAATATCCTCGTCTGTGGCTCCTTTGGAGATACCCAGCGTTTTATAGTAATCTTTACCCATTTTTCACGTATTCCCTTATAATAAAGAATTTTAAAAAATAGGAGAATAGCCCTGTATGGAGAGATGGTCGACGGATGGTTGTCACAGCTTCAGTCTGGACAAATACACAAGAAGTAGACAGAGACACAGTGCAGGATGAAAACCATTTAGAGGCGGTTCGTCAGCGACCAGGACCTTCTGCTATTTATCCGTGACTGGATGACCCTCTTTAAATAGCCTCAGCTCCCTCCTCCCCTGCATCCATCCACAGTGCCAACGTCAAGTCAATTCTGGTTCCGGGGTGTGTGTGTGTGCGCGCGCGCGCGTGT
The DNA here is from genome assembly GCF_900634415.1 of Cottoperca gobio. NCBI lineage: Eukaryota > Metazoa > Chordata > Actinopteri > Perciformes > Bovichtidae > Cottoperca > Cottoperca gobio. The sequence goes on along the minus strand of NC_041371.1, from coordinate 4,961,223 downwards.
GTGTTCACAGGTGAAACCTCACATGCAATGCAGATTCACATCAAATGTGCGTCACGTGATAAACTTCACATGTGATTTATTTAGAATTTAAAAAAAAAAGAACTATACACAGTTAACTAAACAACCTATTACATTTTTAATTTGAAATAAAATAAACATTTACAGGAGCCCCTCGGTTTAAACATCACTGGGTTGAGTGCACTTTCATTAACCTGTCTTGTCATTCATATACGATCGGTTTCAGCCAATATAAAACTATTTTTTACCAAAAATTACGTGCATTTTAATATATTTATAGGTGTGTTTTTTGAAAACTCCGCCGGATGACATGTAGAGGAGAGGGCGCAGTGATGATGGAGATGGTGTGGTTGGCTCTCTTGCAGCTGCAGCGCCACCTGCTGCACCACAGAGGAAATTAGTTTTTCTCTTTGAGCTATGGTAAGCGTTTATGCAGCCTTGGCATTGAGCCCTGCTACCAATGAGTCAGCATCCGAGCAGAGCTGCGGGTCAAATAATCCCTGCTTATTTATCAATGCATTTATTTCTCACCTGATGAAGCAGGCTGCATTTTTATTTAGCATTTAGATCTTTTTAAATCTGCGGTTAATTTGTTTCTAAACGCACCATGGATCAGTTTCGTGGTTTATTTGCTAAACTGGATCAAAACGAGGATGGATTCATATCAGTGTCGGAGCTCCAGGACGAAATGAGGAAGCATGGGATCCTGTCAGTGGATGGAAAGGTCCAGGTAATATTTTTAATATCATGTTTTAACAGCATGTACTGTATGTGCCAGGCTGTACATTAATTTCAAGCATTAATCACCACAAACCTGCTCATTTCCTCCTAGAATATCATTGAGTCTTATGACAAAAACAAAGATGGCCTGTTGGATTATAAAGAGTTCCTCAGCTACATGATGGACAGAGAGAAGAAATGGAAAATTTACTTTCATGACCTTGATAAGAACAAGTGTGGTGAGTGAGACCTCTAAAACGTTTTATTTCTCAAGGAAACAGAAGCATTGTTGAATACATACTATGAACACTATGTAATGGATGTTCTTTAAGCATGACACACTTTAAACAACACAAAGTAGAAGATGAGCAGTCCTACCTCGGCATATTCTTTATAAACTACCATAAATGTGATTTTTGCTGACAATAAACTGTTTTCAAGGTCAGACAGGAAAGGTAGACATGCATATGACTTGTTTATGGTACACAGTGGATCATGCACTGCACAGTCCTGCAGGCTGGGACACTTGCACCCTTAGAGTTTACAGTATCACTTCCCAGAAATATGATAACTGGAAGAGCAGTATCTGTTTGTAATCATGTGCATTTCTTCTCTGATCAGGAGTGATTGACCAGGAGGACATCATATGTTTGTTTAAGGAGTTAGGAGTGGTCATATCAAAGCCGAATGCAAAAAAAATAATTCAAATGTAAGATTTTCTTTTGCCCACTACCTCATGGATTCATTGTTGTGTTTAAAGAAACATTCATTTATGTGAAATATGAAACTTCAGCAGTTGTAGAACTGGGTTTACAAGCGACCTTTAAAACTTTGTGTAAAGTGATAGTAGGAGGATGTTTGATACAAACACACAGCTGGTCATTAAGGTTCCTGATGAAGTGTTTATCCAGCAGGATGGATAAGGACAGCTCGATGACGGTGGACTGGGGCGAGTTTCTGCACCATGTCATCCTCAACCCTGTGGACAACATCGGGGAGCTGGTGTCGTCATGGAAACACAATCTGGTAAGATCTTTTCTGCGCAGCATCGCCGTCGACCGTGTTACTTTTGAGGATGATGTGCACAAATTATGACACATCCACTTGAGCGTGAGTAATAACAGAGTGATTAAAAGATGATGGATGCAGGTTTTCGATGTGGGCGAGAGTCGTGCGATGCCCATCGAGTTCCCCGAAGAGGCGTCGGGTTTGGGTGCGTGGAGGACGTTTGTTCTTGCAGCAGGTCTGGCAGACGCTGTATCCCGATCTGTGACGGCCCCCATCGACCGCCTTAAGACCCAACTCCAGGTCAGCTCCACCATCAGGTGCTACTTTGTCACGCACGGGTGGACTTACCTTATTCTACATGATCTGATCCCAAGAACGTGTCACTTACAACACAGTAGATTAGACTAACTCTCAGTGGTGGAAAGTAACTCAGTACTCAAGTTCTTTACTTGAATTTACTTGAATTTGAGGTACTTATTGCAACTGTCTATGAAAGTGATCCACGTTTAAATCTTTGCTGTGTGCTCTGAAGGTTCATGGATCCAAAGCCTTCTCCCAAGGCTTTCAGGAGATGAGGGCAGGTGGTCTGCGCTCGATGTGGCAAGGCAACGCCGTCAACGTGCTGAAAGGAACACCGCAGTCAACGCTCCAGTGTCTCATCTACGCCCAGGTGAGGAACTCTCAAAGTGTGAATTATTTATGCACCAGTGTCCTATGTATAATTCACAAGCTCACTCAGAGCTTCTCTACTCTGTCCAGATGAAGGTGTACACGCAGAACAGCACGCAGCAGACTCTGACGGTGCAGCAGCGCTTCGGCTTGGGTTGTGTGTCGGGTGCCGTCGCTCACGCTGCCTTCTACCCTTTAGAGGTATTAGAGATCAGTGGCAGGTCTGAGTGCTTTCACATTTCTGTCCTGCAGTTTGTCACAGTACACAGTTAGAACAACCAAAGAGCGAATAGAACAGTCGCCAGGAAAACACTGAATTTGTCAAAAAATAAACCTATTAAGTATGTATAATTGTGAAAATAAAAATCTAAATAAAATAAAGAGATACTACAGACTAACAGGAAAACTGATCTCTGATGCAATATTGTCAAAATGAATCCAAATTGTTTGCTTTACACAAACTTCCTGCAGTTATTGCGTTCACTGTTTGGGTTAACTGTACCGTTTATCAGTCGTTCTGCACTACTATTGTTATGCATTGAATATTATATGAAGTATCTATAAAATATTTCCCTTATGTTTAAGGAAAAAGGTTGGAAACACGTGCATTCATAAAGACTACATTTACTCAAGTACAAGTACAGTTTTGAGTTACTTGAGTAAATCCATTTTATGTTCATTTATACTACTCCACTACATTTGAAGGCAAATATTGTACTTTTCACTTCACTAACTATTTGACCCCTTTAATTACTCTGCAGATTTATATTAATATTAAACATATAAATCAATTAAGAGATGAATTAAGCGCCACCTCTCCCAGCTTCAACATTAAAGTGATGAACACAATAGTTATTATACAATAATATAATATACATAACTCTGAAATGAGCGATTCTGCAAAATGTGTACTTTTACTTTTACTACTTTAAATATATTTTGATGCTAATACTTATTTACTTTTAGTAAGATTTGTACTTGTAACATCTACATTTTACTTAAGTAAAGATGTGAGTACTTCTTCCACCTCTGTTGGTTAAATAAAAAGAGGAAACAAATACCTGCATTCTGCTATCGTGTTGCCATTCTTCTTCAAAAAAGTATTTCTGATTGTGGGATTTCCACCCTCCTTTCACATCATTATGAGAAGCCTAAATCTTTCCCTTTGGGACCCTCTCTCTTAAAGATATAAAGAAGTTTCACATCTTTGCTGTAAAACAACAGAATCCACATTTTTTATACCAAGTCTGACCTCATGGCACTTATAAAATGCAATACTTAGACCAACTTCTCTTTAACCCTCTGCTGTTGAAGCAAGTATCAATAGCGCTGGTACTTACAAGCCAAATGGGCCATCATGCTTGCTTGTAACCCCTCCTGGTGCGTTATAATGGGAATACAATTGTAATGTAAGCATCAAGGTTTGGGTGTGTCCCGTTCTCCTCAGAGAGAAACGAGGCTGTTAAATAGATGTCTGTGTGATTCAATGATCGTGATGCTCGGGGAACTATTCACAGTCATGAAGTCGTGAAGATTAGTGAAGTAAACCTGAGTAAAAGTATACACACACACATATATATACACAGTATATGTGTGTATATCGTCTAAATTGATAGTGAAAGAAATGTTAGTAAAAGTGTGTAGCACCATTAACATTAGCGTTCATTTCTAAATGTCCTCTTATCCCCTCTACAGGTGCTGAAGGTGAGGTTGAACCTGCAGCAGGCTGGCACCTACCATGGTGTTGTGGCATGCGCTCGATCTATTTACAGACACGAGTCTTTGTCCTCCTTTTACAGAGGATTCAAGCCGAGCATACTCTGCATGATCCCTTACGCAGGCGTGGAGTGTGCAGTTCATCAGGTGAGACAGAACAGTGCTCAAAGATAAAACACAATATATATATATTCAATATATTTAACTATTTGCTTCCTGTTGCAGTCCATCATGAACTGGGCAAAGAGTGATCCAGCCTACAACAGTGACTCCAAACTGTTTTTCTTCAGTTTTGTGGCTTTTGCTTCTGGACAAATGATCAGTTACCCACTGGCAGTGATCCGGACTCAGCAGCAAGCACAAGGTACAGTAAACACTTACATTTTCTGTCTCACATTTCAGATTATTTGAAACAATTCTCATCGCCGTTTGTCTTATTTTGCAGCTTTCAGCTCAGATTCACGTCCAGCTTCAGGTGTATTACAGGGACTTATCGGGATATATGAAAGACGAGGAATTAGAGGATATTATAACGGCATGGGAGCCAGCTTCGTCAGGGCTATTCCATGCGCTCTGATAAACTACACTTTAACTAGACATTTTGAAAATCTGGTTTCCTCAACGGGGTCCTGATATTTAGCAAAGATGGTTCTCACTCACACAAATGAAACAAAAACTGTGAACTCTTATTAATCTTAACTGAATGTACAAAAATAACTGGAATCCTGGAACAATCGCTGAATACCATAGACTGTGTATATAAGCTTTTTTAAAAGCTTAAGACATGGTGAAGGGTTTAAATGCGGTTGACTTGAAGTTCACAATGAGACAAAGTGTAATAATTTCCCACTTGATATTGGGCTGTGTTACTGTGTTGAAGGGTAAACTGTAGAATAAAATGTTTTTTCATATGAGTGCCCAGACATCTTCTTTTCACCTTATCATGTTATGGCTGTATGTGTTTCATTGAGTTGAGCAGAAAGTAGAGAATTGCAATGATAGATGCAAAACATTACAATTCCTGGTTAAACGAACACACACAAAGATAAATACGAAACGTTTTACATAGTCAGAGGTGGAAAGTATATAAGTACATTTACTAGAGTGGTGTACAACGTACATGTACTTAACTAGACTATTTTTATTTTCTCCTACACCACAATTAATAGTACTTTACTACGGCTGTAGTTACATTGCAGATAAATGTTTTCATACAAAACCAGATTAAGAATATGTTTCATTGTGGTACATCTCAACAATCTTCACCAATAAAAGACTGTATTATAATTACAATCCAGTAATATAACTTTATTAAATTCTGCCTGCATAACTACTTTTGCTTTTATATACATTTCAGACTACGTCTCAGAGGGAAATATATTTTTATGCCAATACTTGTGTAATATTTTCAATTCATCCTGTAACAGAGTATTTCAACATTGTGGTTTCAGCTACTTTTTTCTCAAGTAACATATCTGTACTTTTACCACGACCACTGCACACAGAAAAACTGGTTTCTTTGTCAAGTATACTTAAATCCATGGGAGCCCAAGGATCAGTGGTGGAAGAAGTATTCAGATCCTTTACTGAATTAAAGTACTACTAATACCACAGTATGCAAATACTCCACTACAAGTAAACTTCCTGCATTCAAAATCTTATAAGCACAATTAAAAAGAAAAAGGTTCCCTGCAGTGTTTTACTATAAGATATGCATTTTGATTATTATTACTGCTGCATTAATGTTGCATGTTGTATTTTACTGCTAAATGTTTTAAGGTTGGGCTATTTCTAGTGTTGGGTAGTTTAATCTACAGCAATGCATCATATTATATTAAATGTAAATGATCATACATATTAAAGCACATAGTAGAATGGTACGTTGTTTTAACGAGAAACTACTACGTCTTTTGTTCTTGTTGCTACAGCCAAAGATTTACCCGTAAACAACACGGATGTATAAAGAGAACGTAAAAACGGTAAACAGTCTGTGGACGTTATCGCGAGACGACGTTTGCCCGCGAGTTTTCGTGTCCACATCTCGTGGATGTAACCCGCCATCTTGTCGCGTTGAGCAGGAGAAGAGCAGCAGATATGGCTGACTACAGCAGCGTGGCTCCCCCGTCCTCTAACGCTGGTGCTGGCATGAATGACGCTTTTAAAGACGCTCTACAGAGAGCACGACAGGTAAGAACACCACTTGATCAAGTAAGTGAATACATTAATGTCGAAGTGGGGCTTAAATAGCGAATTTTGCGGCTTTTTTTCGCCTTGCTGTTACATACGACAGCACGGCAAGCTATGCTAAGCTAACCATGACGATGAAAAGCGAAAACAGATGTGGAAACAAAACAATATCCTACACGAATGTACCTATTAAATTAGACAAATATAATCAGTTATAGGAAAATATAACGGTGTGTGGGTTAATATAATTAGTGAGCTAATGTTAGTTTATGTGGCAGTATTCGCTTTCCTTTGTTGGCTCGGACTTCCGGACCGACGCGTAACGTTAGGCCGCAGCCAGAAAGGCGTCAAACACGAGCAACACATGCATCATTTTAAAATGATTTTATTCTTATTTTTTGTTTTTCAGATTGCAGCAAAGATCGGCGGCGATGTAGTTGCGCCACCCCCGACAAACGAATTTGGCTACGGAGGCCAGAAAAGGCCCCTGGAGGACGCTGGTGGGTATTTTCCCATGCCTAACCTGAATATCGGTCAGTGGTTCAAATCGATTCAATGCAAGTCTTAATAGTTAATGCTTGCCTGTGTGTTTTTTAGCCGCTACTAAATTGTATTTGCCTAAAACTGCACAATCTACAGTGCTATATATTTTTTTTATAGCCATGTGCATTTTCACTAATTTTTAACATTTAGTATTTTTTTTAACTCCCAACCATATTTATTTATTTCCTTGTTAGTGTTTTAGTTGGATATTGCATGTGTTGAGAGAGTTGGATGATATTTTCACTGTCAAATCAGCTACGATGAATGTATTAATATCTGGGGAACGAATATATGTGATCCCCAGTGATGGAAGGAGTACTCAGGTAATTAAGTAAAAGCACAATATTTCCTTCTGAGATGTAGAAGTATTAAGTAACAGAACATTTAAATACTCACAGTACACACCACTTCACAATGAGTAAATCTTACTTTCCACCACTGGTGATCTCATGATTTAATTTGAATATCTAAGGGTGATGGGGAATTTAGGTGATTATACTTTCTATACTTTCTGAGGAGGTTGAGTCACTGTTGATTTGCTAAAAGAAGTTAAGTGTATATAATTATAAATCCGGTTTTATTGTTAGTTTCTGGTTTATTAGATACACCAAGGTAATATTACAACTATCCTGCAAGAAATCTTGACGATTGCACCACAAATTACAAGCTATAAAGGTGAAGCAACTGCGCTCTTGAGCAGTTTCAACAACAAAAAACATCCGTCAGGGTGGTAGGATTTCCTGCAGGACTGTTGAGTTGGACTGCATTGGTCTCTCGGTGTAACTAATAAACGAAACTAATAAATAAGCTCTGTATGTGTGGTGGCTAGGCAGGCTTCTGCTGTCTGCCATAACCATTTCAATTTCAGGTAGTGTTGATAAGCCATTTTCAGATTGAAAAACACTGTTAGTGATGTGATAGTGGGTATAATGATAGATACTTATACTGGTTATTATGTCATGTTGTCACAGACCAACCAGAGACGAAGAAAGTGGCTACAAATGACGGTAAGTGACCTGGTGACGTAGACGTAGTTGCAGTTAAATATGTGGCTGTACTTTGTGATAATTCCCTTCCTTTAAGTAATTGGCCCAAAAAAAATATTGGCATGATTTGGAAATTTGTTGCATGGGTTAAACGTATGTTGTATAGTTTCCCCTAATGCACTGTAATGTCTTTTTGCAGCCTTTTCAGGAATGGGAGGAATGGGTGGTCCTCCAAGGTAGATACTCAAGTAAAACAAAAACAAAATGATCTTCCACATTTGGCTATTTATTACCAAGATCACACTGAGCTGTTCTGTTATTCTCAGGTCAATATCGGAGGAGTTCAAGGTCCCCGATGGAATGGTTGGATTCAGTAAGTTTTTGACATGCAACAAACGGAAAAATCTGAGTTTATATATTGAATATTAAAGGGTAACACCCTTTTTCCCTTGTAGTTATTGGAAGAGGAGGCGAACAAATATCACGTCTGCAGCAAGAGTCTGGATGTAAGATACAGATTGCACCTGGTATGTTTAGATTTGTTGCTGATATTGTGACCCATGTAATACTGGAGCAGTGATGGTTTTGGTGTTTTTTTTTTAATTATCTGCCTGTCTCTGTGATGTAGACAGTGGAGGTATGCCAGATAGGTCGGTGACATTAACGGGAGGACCAGAATCCATCCAGTAAGTTAATATGCCCCGTCAATATTTGTTGGTTCTTTTGTTGTTCGTCGGGGTGTTTGATGGTATTTTCTCTCCCATCAGGGGCGCAAAGAGGCTACTAACAGAGATAGTTGAGAAGGGGCGGCCGGCTCCAGCGTTCAACCACAACGACGGCCCGGGAACAACTGTCCAGGAGATTATGGTCCCTGCCTCCAAAGCTGGACTCGTCATTGGGAAGGGAGGAGAAACCATCAAAAGCCTTCAGGTGAGTGTCCAGTCAGAGTTATAGTAGCAGAGCAGGGCACACATTTAGCAAAGACACACACTTAATACACATTCCTGCAGGAAAGAGCTGGCGTGAAGATGGTCATGATCCAAGATGGACCCCAAAACACAGGCGCAGACAAGCCACTCCGCATTTCAGGAGAACCCTTCAAAGTTCAGGTGAGTCCTCGCACATGTGAACATTACACTTCTAATACTTGATTAAACCTACCACTGCTTTCCTTTTGTTGAGTATTCATTCTGTTTAAGCCTGATGTATAAAACGACGAGGCTTCACTCATATAATTACTGTCTCCTTTTACACGCCTCGTTGTTTGTCTCCACGGGCCCCAGTGGAGTGGTTCTGTAATCTACTTTCTTTTCTCCTCAGCAAGCCAAAGAGATGGTGATGGAGCTGATCAGAGATCAAGGCTTCAGGGAGCAGAGGGGAGAGTATGGTTCACGAGTTGGAGGAGGCGGAGGGGAGGAGGTGGCGGCGGCGGCGGAGGATGGTGGCGGCGGCGGTGGTGGTGGTGGCGGCGGAGGGGGAGGAGGAGACAGCTTAGATGTGAGTATTTGTAATGAGATGTCTAATTTCTCAATGTGGAGACGAAGTGTTGAATCTGTTTAACTTTGGTTATATTTTCTATCCTTTAGGTTCCTGTCCCCCGCTTCGCAGTGGGAATTGTTATTGGCAGAAACGGAGAGATGATCAAGAAAATACAGAATGACACAGGCGTCAGGATTCAGTTTAAACCAGGTGAGTGATTATTTACGAAGAGAACAGAGCGCCACCTCACCGGGAAATGTGTTTGGTCCATGATGAAAAACATGCACCACGCTGAGCAGCTGATGTATAACCCCATACCATAAAACCTGAGACTGAAACACAACACTTTCATACAGTGATAGACAATTATCCTTAATCTGCAAAGAAATTTCTCTCGATGGTCTGTAATCGCCCCCACGTTCTCCCTCCAGATGACGGCAGCACACCTGACCGGATAGCACAGATCATGGGACCCCCTGACCAGGCTCAGCACGCAGCAGAAATCATATCCGATCTGCTGAGGAGTGTCCAGGCCGGCGGGCCTCCAGGACATGGCGGTGGCAGAGGTCGTGGTCGCGGGCAGGGGAACTGGAACATGGGCCCCCCTGGTGGCCTGCAGGAGTTTACCTTCACTGTCCCAACCATGAAGACCGGCCTTATCATCGGAAAAGGCAAGTGACCCCTCAACCGTATGAAGAGCTGACAGAAATGTGATTATATTGAGGACATTCTTTTAGTTTAAAACCATATTTTGATTTAGTTAATTAACGTTAATAACTCCGTTACAGGATCATCAAAGTGTTTGTCCTCGACAGTAACCGTGTGTCTGTTGTGGTTTAATGTTTGCTTCTGAACTCTTCAGGTGGTGAGACAATCAAAGGCATCAGCCAGCAGTCAGGCGCGAGGATCGAGCTGCAGAGGAACCCTCCACCCAACGCTGATCCCAACATTAAAATGTTCACAGTTCGGGGCTCCCCCCAACAGATCGACTACGCCAGGCAGCTAGTGGAGGAGAAGATCGGGGTAAGACAGGAGTTTGATTTTAAGCACCTTTGGAGACATTTGTCTTTATCAGCTTGTTCACTGACCAGGATGTGTTTTCAGGGACCCGTCACTCCAATGGGTGGCCCACACGGCCCCCCTGGTCCACATGGAGGTCCAGGCCAACATGGTCCTCCCGGACCACCTGGACCCCCCGGGGCCCCCATGGGTCCGTACAACCCTGGGCCGTACAACCAGGGCCCCCCCGGACCGCAGTAAGTGCAGTGTTCATCTGTTTTTACCTCACCTGTGAAGCTCTTTATATCAAGAATATTTAAACGGGTGTAGAAGAAGTGATGGTTATTTACTTATTTTTCTTTTATCAGCGGTCCACCAGCGCCTTACCAGCCTCAGGGATGGGGCAATGGCTATCCCCACTGGCAACAGGGGCAGCCGGATCCAAGTGAATGCCTACAGGGTTCGTACAAAGTCAAATACTTTTACTGTAGTTTCGAGCTCCTTGGAAAATGCTTTTAGATGACGATAGGCATCGGCCGAACCGTAACAGTTACTCTTGTTTTATCTTTGACTTTGTTTGGTAACCAAACTTGTTTTGTTCAGATAAAGCAGCAGCCGACGCCAACGCAGCAGCGTGGGCAGCCTACTACGCTCAGTACAGCCAGCAGCCGCAGGCTCCCATGACCCCAACAAGTGGAGCTCCTGGCACGACTCAAACCAACGGCCAAGGTGACTGAAGTGTTTCTCGAATAGCAGCGTCTGTTCTTCTAGGATGAAGCAGAAACGGTTGACAAGAGTAGAGCAGTGTAGCTTACTTCTGTCTGAGCTGTGGACACAGAAACCTTTATTAGCTCAGAGAGTTTACTTTATCATTGGGCTTTATCAACAGTCAGGCCAGAGCTTCGCCATGAATGTGTTACTGCTACTGAACACAGGCGTCAGGATTCAGTTATTTACGAAGAGAACAGAGCGCCACCTCACCGGAAAATGTGTTTGGTCCATGATGAAAAACATGCACCACGCTGAGCAGCTGATGTATAACCCCATACCATAAAACCTGAGACTGAAACACAATACTTTCATACGGTGATAGACAATTCTGGTTAATCTGCAAAAACAATTATTTAACGTTTAGATGCATTGACACGTGTTTTCTTTCTCTGTAGGTCAACAGAGTCAACAACCTCAGGACTACACAAAAGCCTGGGAGGAATATTACAAAAAACAAGGTTGGTACTCCTGAAATATTTAAATCTATTCTATTTGTTAATGTTGACATTTATAATGTAAAATCACTGAATTATGTCATTGCTGCCTTCATATTGGAAACATTCACAACCTCTCGTGGAACAGTGCAACACAGGTGGCAGCGTGTGTGAGGCATTGAGTCAGGAATCAAGTTTGATCCTGTTGAAGGTGTGCTTTGTAGCTTTGTAGCTCTGAGTTGTGTGTTAGTGTTGAAGGGTGGCTGTGCTTACTCTGCAGCCCTCTCTAGTAGAGTGGCTGCTCTCCCAGCCGCCCAAGAGAAAGGCAGATGGTTTCTGTCCCGCCACCCAAAGAAAGTGGTGGTGGGTTCGTTCACCGTCTTATAAATTGCCAATTATCTAATAACCTTAAGTGTTGTTCTCATGTTCTTGAAGCTTATTTGCCGTTCCAACAAGTTCTCTTAATTTCCCCTCCAGGTCAAGCGGCCCCTCAGGCCACCGCAGCAGCGGCAGCGGCCTCCCAGCCTGGAGGTCAGCCAGACTACAGCGCTGCCTGGGCGGAGTACTACCGCCAGCAGGCGGCGTACTACGGCACAGCCAACCCTCAGGCGATGGGTGCAGCACCACAAGCTCCTCAGGTACATCCCTCATAAGAATCTGCCCTCCACATCCACTGAATACTCAATTCTTGTTATGGCGTAACCTCCTTCCTTCCTCAGGGTTTACAGGGCTCCAGTGAGTGCAGCACCTTCACACACTTAACCAACACGACTTCCTCCCTAAACAGGTTTTAAGCTTTTTATTTTGGGAAGCTGAGTCAACTGTTTCCGCTGTTAACATGCAATGTATCTTCTATGTATTTCTTCTGCACAGGGCCAGTAATGTGAAGTGGACATAAAGTAAATGCTACATTGTCGAAACAAAATCCTTTGTTAAATGTTTGGATGCAGACGCCTTGATGAAGATCTTAAATTTCCTTGGTTTGAAAGTTTCACATAGATGGCAGATTACCCGGCGAACACGTCCTCTTCCTTTTTTTTGTTTTCCTTTTTTCTTGTAAATGCTTTGTTTTTAGTGAGGTAATTATACATATGGTCATTCCAGCCCTGTATCTACATTAAATGTGGTTAGAACTCATGTTTATTAAACTGTAGACATTACCATGTAAATCATCTCAGTTTTAAAATGCTATTGCCTGTTGTGTTTTTGCAATAAAACAAACTGAAACCTCCTGTGTTGGTAAGTTGGGGTGGTTTTAAAGCAAAAAGGGTTAAGAGGAATTTCTGTATGTTTTAGGGGGTGGGGAGGGGGGGGGTGGGGAGGACTTTTGAAACGCAGGCCATGTGTGGGTTCAATTGTCCAAACTGGTTGACTCAAAGTTGTGCTGTCCTGTCTCTCTCCAACTGTCTATAAGGCTCTTAGATACATTATGTGCGTGCAATGATCCTGAGTGGTTCAGACCAACAAACGTCCTTGTTGATAGACATTTATTTTTTACACTTGTTTCCTGATTTTGCTCTGACTTCAGCCGTAGAGAGATGTTTGTGATAAGAAAGTCGCCAGGTATCCATGTACCGTAACTCATACATTAACTGCGTTGCTGTGGCACTCCTTTTTTTTAAAATTGTCTGGTGTGCTGACTCTGTTGAGGTAGTATGCACTGTATTTTGCCTTGATAGACACTTCCTCCTCCACAGGCAAATTTAGAAAAGCGGTAAGCAAGTATTTTTCCTTAACATGTTCCTCAGAAAACGTGGTTGCAAGAAATGTTGCATATTTTTAGTGTTATATATATTTTTTTGTGCTGTTCTTTTTCCAGGACAGTCAGGTAAATTGCCACTGTATCGAAAATGCATTGAAACGTGTGTCTTGCCCTTTTCAAATTGCGAACTAACTCACATGTATAAATTTGTTTTTTAAAAGAATGTTTTTTTAACATAAAAACATTGCAAAAAAAAAAGAAATCAGTTTTTGCTGTCCCCATTCTGTTAGTGTTTATCCAATATAAGAACATAGCTGTTGTAGGCTCGGGGTGGCTAAGCAGTCTTCATCCATCAGTTGAGCCCTCCTATACTGTAAGTACAAAACTGTGACTTTGAGAGATAAACGCCATTTTTTTTGATGCTTCATAAACTGCAAAAGATGTAGAATTTTTTGTCAAATATTGCCATTTTCCCCATGTCTCTGGGTAAGTATGAAATGTTCTGAGGAGAGGAATAGTACTTTAGATTCTTGTTCCACATGTTTCTGAGACTTATTTCCCCTTGTGTGACTCACATGCAGACTTTGAATCTTTTACAGTATGTTGATACTTAGATTGTTAGACTGTTTGTTTGTGTAGGTAGCATTTCGTTGGATTCCTGAACTGAGGGTTTGAATGTCAGCACTTACACTGTTGGTAGGAACTGTTTTTAAGGATGTGGTTTTTTGCGTTTTGATTACCTGACCTGCTAAGTGCCATTGACTAGTTCTATTTTCTTTAAATGCCATTTATTGCAACATATTGCTTAGAAAAGTCCTACTGCATAACTCCAGCGTAGCATGCTTAGGTTTCTGCTGTTATTACTTTAATTTCCTATATCAGCATGTGGAATGCTAGTAGTGGAAGTGCTTCTGACTAGCCCAGTATTGAATTTTATGACCTTTTCTGAATGAGCACTGTTGTGAAAGGCTGTTAACTTTAAGCATTGTTCACTGATGGCAAACAGTGCATTATATCTGATCTTTGCAGTGTCGTCCCAGACCTTGCACCTTAGGTTCTGCTGCAATAACACAGGTAAGCGAAACCTAAGGAAACCAGTGTTTTTGTCCAGTGACAATTTTTACATGCAAAGAAATGCTTACCTGTGTCTTTAACATGCCTCAATGCATTTTATGCTTAGTCGTAAAGAAATGTCCAGGATCTTTTAGTATGAACAGCCCTTTTTATTTTATAAGATGATCTGCTTTCATGAATGAACTGCATGATATGAGCTGTATGATTTATTTCATGAAGTTTGACTTTTCTAAAAGTGACTTTACCCAGAAAAAAAAATAAGTTGTTGCATAGGCTCACTGAGGAAATGTTGTCATTGTCGTATGTGCTTAATATTTGATAGTCTTTGCATCCCGGTAAGTCTGACAGCGACTGTGTATCGATGCTTTAGTCCACTTTGACACTGGTATATCAACACTGCATGCCATGCAAACCTGTTGCCAGACGCTAGCAATGTGCTCAACCTCTAGTTTGAAAGAAAAGAAAAGTTGAAATACATGATTTTTTTATTTCTCTGTCGTGGTGTGAATCTGCCCTCAAGTGCAGTGCAAATCTCCTATTGAATCGCTGCTGCCTTCACTTCTCGCTCACAGTGTTGGTCATAGAATCAGGCCCGTGTCGTAGTTTGTCCCCAAAAGGAGGAATCCTTTGAGTCAATCCCTACTGCTGAACGTAGACCGTTCAAGAGCTCCAGTGATAAGGTAAAACAGCAACGCAATGAAATTTAAATTCTGTGATTGCAAAGTGTTGGTCAGATACATGTCTTGCAGCTCGGATAGACTGTCTTTATTTAACCATGATTGTCATCGTGTCTCTAGAGTTGTCTGGTTTCTCATTTCGCTTGAATGCCTTCATTAATAACCTTTCAGTCAATAGGAATGTGCTTTAGAAAGTTGGATGAGGACAGGAAGTGATGTACTTTAAATCACATGTTTTATTGGCAGTAAAATTTGGGATTTGGGATAAAATCACTTTTGTAGTTAAAAGGTCATTTCACTTATCTGTTTACTGTGTACATGTGAGATGCTGAGTTTCAACACAGTGTGGGGGTGTAGAAGACAAAACAAGGTGCATGCCTTAGAGGTTTCATGTACTGTGTATATTATCAAATATATTGGATTTTGTTTTTTGAATAAACTGTTCTGACTTTTGAAATGTCGCCATGTTCATTTAATAAAGTTGTAACAAATGAACTGGACTCACTCGAGTGTTTCACATCGAAGAACAACAAGACGACACGTTCTCATAAGTCTTTATTTAAGTTATACACAGACGAGGTGAACGCACAAATGTAAAAGTGTCAGATACACGTTTTAACCATCGTTCATACTGCAAATAAACAAATGACTTGAGTTAAATAAAAAATAATTTGCTATCACTACAGCATTTCAAGTAAAGTAGGTCTGCAACAACTTACTATTGATTTATTTTAATTCCTTAGGCCCAGTGTTAAAGTGTCTATTAAAGAAACCAGACTCCATATCAAAAGCTGGGAACTTGTCAGTTGCAGATCGATGACGTTCAGACTGTTGTGTCCTCACAGCAACTATTTCAAAGTACATGTGTGAATTGTTTAAGATGGACCAAAAATAATATCCTGCAACTAACTCCTAAAATGAAGCCCCGAGCACGGAGCATTACATATCCCACGGTTAGTTACTGCAGTAACTGCTCAGAGCGTTCATGTTGTGCGTGTTCTGTACATGGCAGTGACTGACCAATATATTATTATTAAGACCGACATTCAGTGATGAAGACAAGGCTATGAACATGTGTAAGGCTTCGAGCTGCATGTTTACGTAACAGCGACGTGTAACTGACGGTATAATGGGATTAGGGCCTTGCAGGCTGCATGAGCTTCATTTAAATATCGCATGACTGTTCGAGTCCTGGTGCAAAGAAACATTAGCGTTAAGTATCTGAAGACTCGTACCATGTTATGTTTTCCATTTGCAACACAAACAGTCCGTGGTTTTGCATTGCTGATGTGCAGAATGTGAAACATGTATCAGTTTATTATACAACATTAGTATTCATGTGTTTGAAGCCGATCACAAATCCATCGATGCAAACAGGCACAACTACAACTTCTAAAAAATAAATCCTTGTTTAAATTTATAGTAAAATAAATATATAATACCCTTCCTCTTAACAGCAATACATATGCCCTCATATACACAGCATAATGTATACTGCAAGATGATTACTATCAAATGTGTCACAGCAGGTTTAAATTACACATATTGCTTTGATTTTAAAACTAACGTGCACTGCGATGGCACAGCGACGAGGAGCTGGGGAGCAGGAGGAGGCCATACTGGAGATGATGATGATCAAGTGTGAAGGCAAGACAGCTGGAACACTTTATGCTCAGATGCAGAGCCACGTGAGCACAAAGCATGATGGGAGATGTGATGTCAGACAGTGGTGAAAGTGTTTCTACATTAATATTCTTCAATGAGCCGTTTTGTGCTACACTGCTACACTGAACGCTGGAGGCGGGAAACTCACCCCTGAATAAATGCTTAGATTTCCACGTTTAGTGTTTTTGATGCTCCCGGTCCATGTGGGTTCAAGTTCCCCCCCCTCCCCTCTGTCTGTCACTACACTGGAGCCTCCAGCAGGGCGCTGGGCAGCAGCTGCACCTGCGGGGAGCCGCAGATGTTGGCGTGCCGCAGGGAGTCGGCTCCCAGGTAGGCCACCAGCAGCTCAGAGCGCCGGTGCAGCAGGTGGAGCATGTCCTCTGCGAGACTCTCCACAGAGGAGTAACGCACTTTGTCCAGGTCGAATATGTCCTTCAGGAAGTACAGCACCTGGTCCTGAAGGAGAAGAGCGAACACTGTCGGCACAGACGGATACTTTACAGGCACAGTTCTCCACAATTACATTTATTCTTTCTTTTGGAGCACACATTTGCTAAGGGCATGTCTCATGTCATCGTCACGTTATTTCTGGCGCTCAGACCGACCTTGAAGAAGCAGCAGAAGTCATGGAGGGAGCTTTTGGGCCCCAGGATGCCCCAGGCCAGGACGGGGCTGATCTGTTCACACACGGCGTAGAAATGAGCGATGAAGCCGTCGGACACCTGAGACAGAGAGCAGAGGTTACTGAAGATATCTGGTTGTGTGTGTAATGACTCGGTCATAACTCGCCCTGAGATGAACCGGTGTCATGGTGGTTGCTGGTACCTTCATGTGCTGCCTCTTCTGCTTCATCACGGACCAACAGCTTGATGCCACCGCCTGTGAAAACAGATGCAGGTTAAATCCTCTGTCAAAAGCCCCAACAGTCAAATGTCACATGAATGAAATAATATATACAGTATATCTGAATTAAAAGTGGGTGCAGGAACCCTGATTCTAACCCCCTCTACTTACAACTCTTATGGAGTTGACTCACCGTCTCCTTGAAGGAGCTGTTGAGCCAGCGGTTGTTGATCACGTTCTGGATGGAGATCGGTGGATTCTCCAGATCCTCGAAGGAGTCCATCAGGATGAAGTCCAGCACGATGTCGTAGAAGTTCAAGTGGTTCACCTGGTGAGAGTGAGGAGAACGTGTTTTACTCTCGTTGGTCGCAGACCATGTTGTAACTCTGTGAAGCGGCACTCGTACCCCCCGCGTGGCCAGCTCCACCTCGGTGTTTTCCCAGTGCTCCGTGTGCTCCAGGAAGGAAATCATCTCCTCAAACAATTCCTCGAATCGCTTTGGGCTCTGAAAATGAAAGGACAACATTTTAGGAGGGAAATCAGTCATTAAAGGATCTTTTTATTCACGAGTTTCGGCTTCAGTCTCACCTTCTGGGCTTTAACAATAATAGAAGACAGTATTTTCTTTCCTGTGTCGGCCAGAAACATCCGGGTCTTCCTCTCGCACAAAATCAGCTGGAGGAAAAAAACCATCTTTTATGAATGAAAAGGTTGAACATGTATCTCATGGTGTATCTGAGTTCATACGGTTGGACTGTACCTGACATGCCTGACGCACACAGTGCAACTTGGCCAGGAAGTCGATGTCCCCGAGACACTCGAGCATCTCAGTCCTGACGATGAAAGTCAAGAAGAAGACCAGATTGAAACGTCGGAGCGATGGAACTCCTCTCAACATGTATTTTCTCTGCGTTTCACACGTGTTGTACCAAATGAGTTTAATTACCGCAGCACCCTGCAGGAGATCTTGCCGTCCTCGGCCATCTGCAGCGCCTCCTCGTAGAAAAGGTGATGACCCAGAGCGAGGACGCTACGCAGCTCCCGGTGCTCCGTCAGCTGACGCAGAGACAGAAGTAATGTTCAATCTTCAACATTCATACAAAACAATAAAGCTTTTGGAAACAGGAGAGGTTTCGGAAGATAAAGGGAGAAATCATCCTGCTGTAAACCGCCTCATCTGATGCTCCTATTCTTACATTTACATTTATTTTAAGTCTCTTTATTTAGTAAATACACATTAATTATATATTTGTTATTTAAAACATTTGAACAAATTATATATATTTTTAAAATCCTTTCACTTTCACTGTTTAATACTTTGGCCAAATAAAAGTATTTGAAGTTTAATAAAAGCAAAGCTTTCAGACTCTTTAGCAGGTGCTGCATCAGGACATATGAAGCTCTAAAATGTGTTTTACAGCTGAACCCGACACAACGTAATAAGAAAAGATGATTTTGAAGTTGTGACCGGTGCTGAATGTCAACATGGAGTTCTCTTGTCCCAGTTAAAATAAGTGCAGGACGTCCTGGAACACAGCGTTACTTCTTAAGTCGCGTCTGACCGCTTTGCTTTCACCGTTATTAATGAGGAAATTGTGCCATTTTCAAACGGTACGAGAGATCAATCCCCGAGCGCACAGACACCTCTCGGATGAAAACAGCTGCGGAGTAACGGCGAGCTGCGTGTTGTAATCTGAAGAATGTTCAAAGGTCTATTTATAACTACGAGTGACCCAGTTGGACTTCTCTCACTCGTCTGTAAAGGTCAAACATGTTTGAGGGTTCAATTAAAAAGCTTTTATGAAATTTTAAAGACTCATTTACTTTGAAGTAAAGTTTATCCTGGCGCTGGTGTACTGCACCTTCAGCTTTCAGCATGTGGAGATCTTAAGCTTCAGTAAACAAATGAGTTCATTCTTCAGAAACAGTTTGTTTCAGTACGTCGAGGGGGAAGTGCAGCAGGACGAGTGCTTTAAGGAGATCAGCTGCAGGAGACTTTACAGGAAAGATAAAAGCTATTCGACTCAAACTCCCGCTGTGAACAAGTTTGAGACACATAATATGCGTCGACAGCGTATGGATGATAATGCCGAGCGAGCTTCTCTCACCTCAGCAGCCGACACAAAGGAGTCGGTGGAGGCGATGCTGACGCTGTCTCTCAGACAGGCGTCGTCCAGCTCCTCTCTGGCCAGCACGTCTGCCATTTTATCTGTGGTGGACAATCACGCGTTGCATAATACTGTATTGATTATGGAACTTACGTAACGTTGTGCGAGTGACTCACCCTGGCTGTCGCTGTGGGACGAGGGCTCCGACACGCACAGCACTCCCTCGAACTCCTCCTGCAGGCTGTAAGCCCTCTGCAGCAGAGACTTCAGCCTGTGGATGAACTCTGCACTGATGACGTCCTGCACACACAAACAATCAAGTTCAATGACGGAGAGATGGCTCACAAACCCTCAAAGCATAATTACATAAAATCTGATTTAAAAAAATAGCAAAACTTAAAATAGCAGGCACCCTAATGTGTGTGGCAGCTGATCCAGTGAGTTAGCCGTTACACAACCCAACTCTGTGACCCACCGGTGGGTTTGTCAGAGTGCTGCTTACTCATACATGTTTGTGGGCAGGACATCTCTCTACCTTCATCTGGTGTAAAAGGTTCCAGATCAGACGTTCTATTTATTCTTAGAACAAGTTGAACTGAGCTGTTCAGTTTGTCGGGAAGTATTTTATAGGAAAAGAAAAATACAGTTCTCCAGAAAACATGTTCAACATCCTTCACTTCCCTCTGATTAAACGTGTTGAACATGGCGGCGTGGTTAATCAGTGCGTTCACCTCCATGCCCTGCTCAGCGATGGCGTCTCCATCTCCCGTTTTAACGGATGCACAGCTGTCGTCGTCATCATCCTCGTCCTGCCTGCTCCTGAATGTCAAAGCTTCCTCCCAGCGCCTTAAAGCCTCCTCGAATAAATCCATACCTGCGCACACACACACACACACACACACACACACACACACACACACACACACACACACACACACACACACACACACACACACACACACACAATCAATCAATAACTTAAAAAACCTCCATTTAGTAACAAGGCTGGATTGAACACCAGCACTAATTCATTGTGTGGCCCTTTCTCTTGACTACAAACACAGTGTGGTGCTGTGGTGTGGTGTGTGTGTGTGTGTGTGTGTTTCTTTACCCATGAGGTACAGGTTTTCAGGGGTGGTGACAGGTAAGTTGACCACACTGCAGATATCAGCTTCCACCGCTTTGTCCCAGCAGATAGATTCATTTGCGCAGGTGCTGCTGCTGGATGAGTTCATGCTTTTGACCTGCGAGGACACAGCGGAGGAACACAGTTAAGTTTCAAGCAGTGGAAGCAACGCACACACGTCTTACATGTCCGTGCAAAAGACACATTACACTACGTCTTACCGAGGCCAGGCTGAGCAGAGAGCCGGACAGCTTCCTGTAGTCTCCTGAGTTGAGCAGCAGACCAGAGGAGAGGCCATTCTTGGAGTTGAGGGAGAGAGTGATTTTTCGACTGGTGTTATCTGAGTAGATAAAAGAGTTCAGAGATAATGTTGAAGGGAAAGGTCAGAATGCAGTGAGCAGAGGACACGAGCCATCGGCAGGATTACACAACGAATAAACTGCGTTCGCCAACGTGTTTGCTTTGCTCACAATCAGAGAGTACAGCAAGCCAGTGGGGACAAAGTTTGATCAAAAGCAAACACATGTCACATGTTCAGAGTCATCACTGTCATCACTTCTTTCAATGCATGTGTAGCATTATATGTTAATTACATTCTAGCAGATCTTATTAAATCAGATTATTATTCATGAGCATGTGTTAATTTAACTGATGTACACATGTGCAGAATATAATCCTCATCCTGCATTTCTTTTCTCTTTGGGACTCACAACCAGCGAAATGTGTCACAGGAAGCGTTACCGTTCTCAGCTGTGGCCGGGGAGATGAACACAAAGCCATCCTGCTCCCACTGAGGAGAGAGAGCCTTCTTTCTGCCCTTCCTCCTCTGGAAGCGGCGAGCGAGGAAGAGGAGCGAGGCGGCACCAAAGGCAGTGGCTGCCATCAGCTTCTTGGTGCCCGTGCTGACACTCACCTGGAGGACGGGGAGAGGGAGACAGACAGAAGCGTGAGCAGCAGATTGGTGTCTTGTCTTTATTATAACGCAGAGCAAAGTTCTGAAATGTTCAGGAATGTTCTGAAAAGCAGAAACGTGCAACCTAGAGACAAATGAGGCAGAACAGCTACACTTACAAGAGAAGACGACAGTAACAGTGTAGGCCAATGATATATCGTACAAGGTTGGATTTATCTGCAACTGAGATTCAGCAGGAACTGCATCGTATCCCTGCAGGATGAGAGTTCATCTGAGGATGCATAACGCCACTGGTGACATAACACGCAGCGCTGAAAACCAGCTACCAGCCTGTCATCCAGATTTTAAAATAATCATTTTCTAATGGCGTGCGCCCCGTCCCCCCTCCCCTCTGTCTAAAGATAGAAACACTGAACGAGGGACAAGGGAGATTATCCGCGCTGACACCGCTGCTGCACATTCCCAACAATTGAAGATTACACAAACACTGAGTTTGCAGCCGACAGCAGCTGCAGTGCTGACCGACGCCACTAAACGGGACGGGAGGATTGAAACGGTGCGACAGTGTTTCCATGTCGTTTCTGTTCCTGTGAGCTCCACATGTCAGACGTGCTCTTATCACGTTCCTAATGATATCAGATCAGCTACATCAGTCTGGACGCACGCACGCACGCAGAATATTGAAGTATTCACACCCGTCAGTATTCATGCTCGTGGAGAGCCGGACGCTGTCTTTACTTCTTGCCCAGATCACATTCACCCTTTTACACTGTTATTACACTGTTCATCAACAACAGTATCCAGCTCAGCTGCTGACTCAGTGCCTTTCCATCACACAGACACCTGTACATGTAAACAGACACACAGACACCTGTACTACTGTTGTACTACTGTACATGTACACAGACACCTGTACTACTGTACATGTACACAGGCTGCTACTACTACTACTACTACTACTAGGTCGTCCTCAGACGGGCCCTCCATCGGTGCTTCCAGTCATCCCGATCCTCACTGTTGCCATCTGGCGTTACCACCTTTCCTCTTGTACCCTTGTACATGGTCTCTATGGCCCGGAGTAAATTGGAAGGGGACACCGCAGGCCTCGAGTATCTTCATCATCACGCCTCTGTGTATCGAGTCAAATGCCTTTTTGAAATCGATGAAGCACAGTACCGCTGTCAGGTTGTTCTTCTTAACCTCCTCGATGATTCTCCTCAAGTCCAAGATCTGGGTCACAGTGGTCCTCTTCTCTCGGAAACCGTTTTGGTTCTCTCTCAGGTGGGGGTCGATGGCGCTCCGTATACGGTTCAGTATCATGCGGTTGTACATTTTTGCAATGACACAAGTCAGACTTATGCCACGGTAGTTGTCTGGCTTCGAGAGATCTCCGGACTTAGGCACTGGGATGATGTTAGAGAGAGACCACATATCAGGCTGTTTGTCATAAGGGCGCGGTTGCAGAACTCCAGGATGATGTCGTCAAGATCACAGTTCTTACAGACCTCTGGAGGGATGCCGTCCGGCCCAGCACTTTTTCCCTGCTTCAGTGTGGATTTCACTTTGGCAAACTGTAAAGGGACCATCGTCAATAGCGAGATTCGTGAGGACGACAGGTATCACTTCCTCAGGTCCATCCACTGTCAGGTGTGTTCCCAGGAGATTTCGGAAGTCAGTGAACCAGGAGGTCACCCTCTCTTCTGGGCTGTCGCCCGCCACCTGTCCCTCTTTCGACCTTTTCCTCCCACTCATCTCATTGATGACCCTCCATGCCTCCCCGTACTGCTGTTCACCATGCGCTGCCTCCACTCTCTGCACCTTCATCAGCTCCTCCCCCCTGATCTTATCGTAGGTATCGAAAAGAAGCTGTTTGGCCATATTCAATACCATGCGATTCTCTGCAGTCGGCTCGTGCCCAAAGCCTTACTAGTATGTAGTCCAGTTGACGTTGCATACCGGTAGCCCGATCCTGGAAGGTCCATCTCTTGCCCATTCTTTTCTGGAACATGGTGTTCGCAGCTAGTAGCTCGTGCTCCATAAGTAGGGCTGCAGGATGTTCGCCATTGCGGTTAGTGGAGTTGTGGTACATGAGAGGTGCGTCCTCCGGTCCGAGCCTTGCATTGAAGTCATCCAGGATTGCAAGGAAGTTGTGAGCCGGGATATCACGGACCGCTGTTGCAAGGTCCTCATAGAACTTCTCCACCTCTGTACATGTACACAGACACCTGTACATGTACACAGACACCTGTACTACTCTACATGTACACAGAATACCTGTACATGTACACAGACACCTGTACTACTGTACATGTACACAGACACCTGTACATGTACACAGAATACCTCTACATGTAAACAGACACCTGTACATGTACACAGACGCCTGTACATGTACACAGAATACCTCTACATGTACACAGACACCTGTACTACTGTACATGTACACAGACACCTGTACTACTGTACATGTACACAGACACCTGTACTACTGTATATGTACACAGACACCTGTACATGTACACAGACACCTGTACTACTGTATATGTAAACAGGCTCTCCTGAGCGCCTCAGAGGAACACTGTGAATGGAGTTGTGCCAAATTCAAATTAAGATCAGACAATCGGCTTCATGCATACAATTCTAAAAAAAGAAACGCATCATGTGACAAAACTGGTTAAAACTCTTTTTTTATTCTAGTAGTGCTGGAAAGTTTTGGATAACAGATCCCTGTGTTTGTATTTCATGTTCTAGCAGCACATGAGGATCCAGATGAACACATGACGACAGAGCTGCGAGGTTTCCCTACTTCAAACCACTAAACTCTGCAAACGGTTTTTTTTTGTGGTGTTCTTCGAGTGTCTTTTAATTTAACTGTTTAGAAGTATAACTCTTAATGTTCATGTATTCTGCACAATAACAATAAAGGCTTCTTTAGCTATTTCTATAAAAATCCTACCAGAGTATTTTGGTCCAACTTATTTGTTTAAGAAAATATTAAGACTATATATACAAATCTAAAAACAAGAACACAGCCAATGTTTGCAATACAGATGAGAAAAGGAGAAAGAACCTGGAGGAGTAATCGTATCCAGCACAGACGTGCCTCTCGTGACGCAGACATAGAAAACAGTATCTATTTCGCCTCAACTCCCCCGTTGAAACACGTGTTGAGACCAAGTAATTGGTCGACGCGTTGGGATACATCACGAGCGAGCTTACTCTCACCTCAGCAGCCGACACACAAGGACGTCGGTGGGAGCGATGCTTGACGCTGTCTCTCAGCCAGGCGTCGTCCAGCTCGCTCTCTGGCCAGCACGTCTGCCAGTTTTATCTGTGGTGTGACAATCACGCGTTGCATAATACTGTATTGGTTATGGAACTTACGTAAACGTTGTTTGCGAGTGACCTCACCCTGGGCTGTCGCTGTGGGACGAGGGCTCCTGAACGCCACACACTCCCTCGAACCTCCTCCTGCG
Source organism: Cottoperca gobio (assembly GCF_900634415.1). Taxonomy (NCBI): domain Eukaryota; kingdom Metazoa; phylum Chordata; class Actinopteri; order Perciformes; family Bovichtidae; genus Cottoperca; species Cottoperca gobio. Next base: position 4,936,109 of record NC_041371.1, on the reverse strand, counting down.
GCTGGTAAGCCCCTCTGCAGCAGAGTACTTCGCCCTGTGGATGAAAAACTCTGCACTGATGACGTTCCTGCACACACAAACAATCCAAGTTCAATGACGGAGAGATGGCTCAAACACCCAAAACATCTAATTACATAAAATCTGATTTTAAAAATAGTTCAAAAACTTAAAATGCAGGCACCTATGTGTGTGCACTATCCAGTGAGTTTAGTCCGTTACACAACCCAACCCTGTTGTGACCCACCTGGTGTTGTCAGAGTGCTGCTTTACTCATACATGTTTGTGGGCCAGGGACAGCTCTCTTCTTCATCTGGGTAAAGTTCCAGAAAATCAGAGTTCTAGTATTCTAGAACAAGTTTAACTCGAGCTGTTCGTTTTGTCGGGAAGCATTTATAGAAGATGAAAAGAAAAACAGTTCTCTTCCTCTCAGAAAAATGTTTCAACAGCCTTCACTTCCTCTCTGTTAAACGTGTTTCGAACATGGCGGCGTGGTTAGTGAATCATGCGTTCACCTCCATGCCCGCTCAGCGAGGCCGGTCTCCCATCTCCCTGTTTTAACGGATCCACAGCTGTCGGTCGTCATCATCCTGTCCTGCCATGCTCCTAATGACAAAGCTTCCTCCCACGCCTTTAAAAGCCTCCTCGAAAACATAAATCCATCCCTTGCAACACACACACACACACACACACAATCAATCAATAACTTAAAAAACCTCCATTTATACAAGGCTGCGAGTTGAACCCGCACTAATTAATTGTGTGTGCCTTTCTCTTGACTACAAACACATGTGTTGCTGTGTGGGGTCTGGTGTGTGTGTGGTGTGTGTGTGTTTCTTTACCCATGAGGGTAAGGTTTTTCAAGGGGTGGTGACAGTTAAGTTGACCACACTGCAGATATCAGCTTCCCCGCTTTGTCCCATAGATAATCTCATTTGGCGCAGTGCTGCTGCTGCTGGCATGAGTTCATTCTTTTGACCTGCGAGGACACAGCGAGGAACACAGTTAAGTTTCAAGCCGTGGAAGCAACGACACACGCCACACACGTCTTACATGTTCCGTTGCAAAAGACACATTACAATACGTGTTACCCAGGCCGGCTGAGAGAGAGTCCGGACAGCTCCTGTATCTCCTGATTGAGCAGCAGACCAAGGGAGAGGCCCATTCTTGGAGTTTGAGGAGAGGTGATTTTTCGACTGTGTTTATCTGATCAGATAAAGAGGTTCAAGATAATGTGAAGGGAAACGGTCAGAATGTCAGTGAGCAAGGAACGTGCCATCGGCAGGATTACACAAACCGAATATAACTGCGTTCGCCAACGTGTTGCTTTTGACTCACAATCCGAGAGTACAGCAAGCCAGTGGGGACCAGTTTGATCCAAAAGCAAACACATGGTCAGAGTCGGCCCTGTCCATCATTTTCTTTGCAGGATGCATTGTGTAGCATTAATATGTTAATTACATTTAGCAATCTTATAAATCAAGATTAGTATCATGAGCATGTGTTAATTTAACTATGTACACATGTGCAGAATATAATCCCATCCTGCATTTTTTTTCCTCTTTGGGACTCACAAACCCAGAGAAATGATTGTACAGGGAAGCGTACCGTTCTCGCTGTGGCGGGGAGATGAACACAAAAGCCATCCTGCTCCACCGAGGGAGAGAGCCTCTTTTCTGCCCTTCTTCTCCTCTGGAAGCGGCGTGAGCGAGGAAGAAGGAGCGAGGCGGCACCAAAGGCATGGCTTGCCATTCATCTCTTGGTGCCCGTGGCTGTACAATCACCTGGAGGACGGGGAGATGAGACAGACACGAAGACTTGAGCAGCAGATTGGTGTCTTGTCTTTATTATACGCAGAGCAAATTGTGAAATGTTCGGAAGTGTTCTGAAACCGAAACGTGCAACCTAGAGACAAATGAGGCAGAACAGTGACCACTTAACAAGAGAAGACGATCAGTACCAGTGTAGGCCAATGATATATCGTACAAGGTTGGATTTATCGCAAACTGAGATTCAGCAGGAACTGCATCGTATCCACTGCAGATGAAGTATTCATCTGAGGATGCATAACGCCACTGGTGACATACAACACGCAGCGTGAAACCCAGCTACCACCTGTCATCAGCAGATTTAAAATAATCATTTTCTAATTGGCGTGCGGCCGTCCCCCCTCCCCTTGTCTAAGATAGTAAACACTGAACGAGGGACAAGGTAGATTATCCGCGCTGACACCGCTGCTTTCAATTCCCAACATATTGAAGATTACACAAACACTATTTGCAGCCGACGGCAAGCTGCATTGCGACGAACGGCCACTTCAAACGGGACGGGAGGATTGAACGAGTGGTACAGTGTTTTCATGTCGTTCTGTTTCCTGTGAGTCCACAGTCACGTGCTCTTATCACGTTTCCTAAGTGATATCAATATAGCTACTCAGTCTTGGACACACACACAACACACCACACACACACACACACAACAACACAACACCACCACAAACACACACACACACACACACACACCACCCACACACAACACACACACACACACACACACACACACACACACACACCACTGCTTGCTTCTGGACGATTTTGAAATTCGATATCTCGTCTCTGTGAGCAAGGAAATGTTATCAGTATGAAAGAGGTGTTACAAGATACGAAACTAAAATCGGATTAGATATTTAATACGATAACATGAAGCAGTATTAAAACTGGAAAACACACATCTTCTTTGATAACAAAAATGTTTATTGTCCAATAATAATCTGATATTACTGAGTTATATTAGTGCTCATCAACGTGTGCAGATGGTAAAGCGTGTGCTTTTTATTAGTGTGCTTTTTAAAACTGCATTTTCTTTCCAATGCAATTATTCATCATTCGTTTTTAAATACAATTTTTTGTTAAATATATTAAAATATTTCGATGCCCTGTAAACACTTGGAAGAGCCTCGTGGGCTGAACGGTGCTCTGTACAGTCAACTTGCTGTGGGCTGTGGTTCAAATATACACAATAAACTGCCCGATTAGAATATGGTGGAGCATGTCCTCTGCGAGACTCTCCACAGAGGAGTAACGCACTTTGTCCAGGTCGAATATGTCCTTCAGGAAGTACAGCACCTGGTCCTGAAGGAGAAGAGCGAACACTGTCAGGACAGACGGATACTTTACAGGCACAGTTCTCCACAATTACATTTATTCTTTCTTTTGGAGCACATATTGCTAAGGGCATGTCTCATGTCATCGTCACGTTATTTCTGGCGCTCAGACCGACCTTGAAGAAGCAGCAGAAGTCATGGAGGGAGCTTTTGGGCCCCAGGATGCCCCAGGCCAGGACGGGGCTGATCTGTTCACACACGGCGTAGAAATGAGCGATGAAGCCGTCGGACACCTGAGACAGAGAGCAGAGGTTACTGAAGATATCTGGTTGTGTGTGTAATGACTCGGTCATAACTCGCCCTGAGATGAACCGGTGTCATGGTGGTTGCTGGTACCTTCATGTGTTGCCTCTTCTGCTTCATCACGGACCAACAGCTTGATGCCACCGCCTGTGAAAACACATGCAGGTTAAATCCTCTGTCAAAAGCCCCAACAGTCAAATGTCACATGAATGAAATAATATATACAGTATATCTGAATTAAAAGTGGGTGCAGGAACCCTGATTCTAACCCCCTCTACTTACAACTCTTATGGAGTTGACTCACCGTCTCCTTGAAGGAGCTGTTGAGCCAGCGGTTGTTGATCACGTTCTGGATGGAGATCGGTGGATTCTCCAGATCCTCGAAGGAGTCCATCAGGATGAAGTCCAGCACGATGTCGTAGAAGTTCAAGTGGTTCACCTGGTGAGAGTGAGGAGAACGTGTTTTACTCTCGTTGGTCGTAGACCATGTTGTAACTCTGTGAAGCGGCACTCGTACCCCCCGCGTGGCCAGCTCCACCTCGGTGTTTTCCCAGTGCTCCGTGTGCTCCAGGAAGGAAATCATCTCCTCAAACAATTCCTCGAATCGCTTTGGGCTCTGAAAATGAAAGGACAACATTTTAGGAGGGAAATCAGTCATTAAAGGATCTTTTTATTCACGAGTTTCGGCTTCAGTCTCACCTTCTGGGCTTTAACAATAATAGAAGACAGTATTTTCTTTCCTGTGTCGGCCAGAAACATCCGGGTCTTCCTCTCGCACAAAATCAGCTGGAGGAAAAAAACCATCTTTTATGAATGAAAAGGTTGAACATGTATCTCATGGTGTATCTGAGTTCATACGGTTGGACTGTACCTGACATGCCTGACGCACACAGTGCAACTTGGCCAGGAAGTCGATGTCCCCGAGACACTCGAGCATCTCAGTCCTGACGATGAAAGTCAAGAAGAAGACCAGATTGAAACGTCGGAGCGATGGAACTCCTCTCAACATGTATTTTCTCTGCGTTTCACACGTGTTGTACCAAATGAGTTTAATTACCGCAGCACCCTGCAGGAGATCTTGCCGTCCTCGGCCATCTGCAGCGCCTCCTCGTAGAAAAGGTGATGACCCAGAGCGAGGACGCTACGCAGCTCCCGGTGCTCCGTCAGCTGACGCAGAGACAGAAGTAATGTTCAATCTTCAACATTCATACAAAACAATAAAGCTTTTGGAAACAGGAGAGGTTTCGGAAGATAAAGGGAGAAATCATCCTGCTGTAAACCGCCTCATCTGATGCTCCTATTCTTACATTTACATTTATTTTAAGTCTCTTTATTTAGTAAATACACATTAATTATATATTTGTTATTTAAAACATTTGAACAAATTATATATATTTTTAAAATCCTTTCACTTTCACTGTTTAATACTTTGGCCAAATAAAAGTATTTGAAGTTTAATAAAAGCAAAGCTTTCAGACTCTTTAGCAGGTGCTGCATCAGGACATATGAAGCTCTAAAATGTGTTTTACAGCTGAACCCGACACAACGTAATAAGAAAAGATGATTTTGAAGTTGTGACCGGTGCTGAATGTCAACATGGAGTTCTCTTGTCCCAGTTAAAATAAGTGCAGGACGTCCTGGAACACAGCGTTACTTCTTAAGTCGCGTCTGACCGCTTTGCTTTCACCGTTATTAATGAGGGAAATTGTGCCATTTTCAAACGGTACGAGAGATCAATCCCCGAGCGCACAGACACCTCTCGGATGAAAACAGCTGCGGAGTAACGGCGAGCTGCGTGTTGTAATCTGAAGAATGTTCAAAGGTCTATTTATAACTACGAGTGACCCAGTTGGACTTCTCTCACTCGTCTGTAAAGGTCAAACATGTTTGAGGGTTCAATTAAAAAGCTTTTATGAAATTTTAAAGACTCATTTACTTTGAAGAAAGTTTATCCTGGCGCTGGTGTACTGCACCTTCAGCTTTCAGCATGTGGAGATCTTAAGCTTCAGTAAACAAATGAGTTCATTCTTCAGAAACAGTTTGTTTCAGTACGTCGAGGGGGAAGTGCAGCAGGACGAGTGCTTTAAGGAGATCAGCTGCAGGAGACTTTACAGGAAAGATAAAAGCTATTCGACTCAAACTCCCGCTGTGAACAAGTTTGAGACACATAATATGCGTCGACAGCGTATGGATGATAATGCCGAGCGAGCTTCTCTCACCTCAGCAGCCGACACAAAGGAGTCGGTGGAGGCGATGCTGACGCTGTCTCTCAGACAGGCGTCGTCCAGCTCCTCTCTGGCCAGCACGTCTGCCATTTTATCTGTGGTGGACAATCACGCGTTGCATAATACTGTATTGATTATGGAACTTACGTAACGTTGTGCGAGTGACTCACCCTGGCTGTCGCTGTGGGACGAGGGCTCCGACACGCACAGCACTCCCTCGAACTCCTCCTGCAGGCTGTAAGCCCTCTGCAGCAGAGACTTCAGCCTGTGGATGAACTCTGCACTGATGACGTCCTGCACACACAAACAATCAAGTTCAATGACGGAGAGATGGCTCACAAACCCTAAAAGCATAATTACATAAAATCTGATTTTAAAAAAATAGCAAAACTTAAAATAGCAGGCACCCTAATGTGTGTGGCAGCTGATCCAGTGAGTTAGCCGTTACACAACCCAACCCTGTGACCCACCGGTGGGTTTGTCAGAGTGCTGCTTACTCATACATGTTTGTGGGCAGGACATCTCTCTACCTTCATCTGGTGTAAAAGGTTCCAGATCAGACGTTCTATTTATTCTTAGAACAAGTTGAACTGAGCTGTTCAGTTTGTCGGGAAGCATTTTATAGGAAAAGAAAAATACAGTTCTCCAGAAAACATGTTCAACATCCTTCACTTCCCTCTGATTAAACGTGTTGAACATGGCGGCGTGGTTAATCAGTGCGTTCACCTCCATGCCCTGCTCAGCGATGGCGTCTCCATCTCCCGTTTTAACGGATGCACAGCTGTCGTCGTCATCATCCTCGTCCTGCCTGCTCCTGAATGTCAAAGCTTCCTCCCAGCGCCTTAAAGCCTCCTCGAATAAATCCATACCTGCACACACACACACACACACACACAATCAATCAATAACTTAAAAAACCTCCATTTAGTAACAAGGCTGGATTGAACACCAGCACTAATTAATTGTGTGGCCCTTTCTCTTGACTACAAACACAGTGTGGTGCTGTGGTGTGGTGTGTGTGTGTGTGTGTGTGTGTGTGTTTCTTTACCCATGAGGTACAGGTTTTCAGGGGTGGTGACAGGTAAGTTGACCACACTGCAGATATCAGCTTCCACCGCTTTGTCCCAGCAGATAGATTCATTTGCGCAGGTGCTGCTGCTGGATGAGTTCATGCTTTTGACCTGCGAGGACACAGCGGAGGAACACAGTTAAGTTTCAAGCAGTGGAAGCAACGCACACACGCACACACGTCTTACATGTCCGTGCAAAAGACACATTACACTACGTGTTACCGAGGCCAGGCTGAGCAGAGAGCCGGACAGCTTCCTGTAGTCTCCTGAGTTGAGCAGCAGACCAGAGGAGAGGCCATTCTTGGAGTTGAGGGAGAGAGTGATTTTTCGACTGGTGTTATCTGAGTAGATAAAAGAGTTCAGAGATAATGTTGAAGGGAAAGGTCAGAATGCAGTGAGCAGAGGACACGTGCCATCGGCAGGATTACACAACGAATAAACTGCGTTCGCCAACGTGTTTGCTTTGCTCACAATCAGAGAGTACAGCAAGCCAGTGGGGACAAAGTTTGATCAAAAGCAAACACATGTTCAGAGTCGGCCTCTGTCATCACTTCTTTCAATGCATGTGTAGCATTATATGTTAATTACATTCTAGCAGATCTTATTAAATCAGATTATTATTCATGAGCATGTGTTAATTTAACTGATGTACACATGTGCAGAATATAATCCTCATCCTGCATTTCTTTTCTCTTTGGGACTCACAACCAGAGAAATGTGTCACAGGAAGCGTTACCGTTCTCAGCTGTGGCCGGGGAGATGAACACAAAGCCATCCTGCTCCCACTGAGGAGAGAGAGCCTTCTTTCTGCCCTTCCTCCTCTGGAAGCGGCGAGCGAGGAAGAGGAGCGAGGCGGCACCAAAGGCAGTGGCTGCCATCAGCTTCTTGGTGCCCGTGCTGACACTCACCTGGAGGACGGGGAGAGGGAGACAGACAGAAGCGTGAGCAGCAGATTGGTGTCTTGTCTTTATTATAACGCAGAGCAAAGTTCTGAAATGTTCAGGAATGTTCTGAAAAGCAGAAACGTGCAACCTAGAGACAAATGAGGCAGAACAGCTACACTTACAAGAGAAGACGACAGTAACAGTGTAGGCCAATGATATATCGTACAAGGTTGGATTTATCTGCAACTGAGATTCAGCAGGAACTGCATCGTATCCCTGCAGGATGAGAGTTCATCTGAGGATGCATAACGCCACTGGTGACATAACACGCAGCGCTGAAAACCAGCTACCAGCCTGTCATCCAGATTTTAAAATAATCATTTTCTAATGGCGTGCGGCCCGTCCCCCCTCCCCTCTGTCTAAAGATAGAAACACTGAACGAGGGACAAGGGAGATTATCCGCGCTGACACCGCTGCTGCACATTCCCAACAATTGAAGATTACACAAACACTGAGTTTGCAGCCGACAGCAGCTGCAGTGCTGACCGACGCCACTAAACGGGACGGGAGGATTGAAACGGTGCGACAGTGTTTCCATGTCGTTTCTGTTCCTGTGAGCTCCACATGTCAGACGTGCTCTTATCACGTTCCTAATGATATCAGATCAGCTACATCAGTCTGGACACACACACACACACACACACACACACACACACACACACACACACACACACACACACACACACACACACACACACACACACACACACACACACACACACACACACACACACACACACACACACACACACACACACCACTGCTTTGGCTTCCTGGACGGATTTTGAAATTCTAATACTCGTCTGTGACGCAGGAAATGTTCTCAGTAGTGAAAGAGGTGACAAGATACGAAACTAAAATCAGGTATTAGATATTTTAATACGCAAATGAAGCAGTATTAAACTGGAAAACAACATCTTGCTTTGATAAACAAAAATGTTTTATTGTCCAATAATAATCTGATATTACTGGATTATAATTAGTGGTGCATCAACGTGTGCAGATGGTAAAGCAGTGTGCTTTTTATTAGTGTGCTTTTTAAACTGCAATTTCTTTCCAATTCAATTATTCATTCGTTTTTAAATACAATTTTAATGTTAAATATATTTAAAATATTTCTATGCCCCTGTAAAACACTTGGAAGAGCCTCGTGTCTGAACGGTGCTCTGTAAGTCAACTTGCTTTGCCTTTGGTTCAAATATACACAAAGAAACTGCACGATTAGAATATTGAAGTATTCACACCCGTCAGTATTCATGCTCGTGGAGAGCCAGACGCTGTCTTTACTTCTTGCCCAGATCACATTCACCCTTTTACACTGTTATTATACTGTTCATCAACAACAGTATCCAGCTCAGCTGCTGACTCAGTGCCTTTCCATCACACAGACACCTGTACATGTAAACAGACACCCAGACACCTGTACTACTGTTGTACTACTGTACATGTACACAGACACCTGTACTACTGTACATGTACACAGGCTACTACTACTACTACTACTACTACTACTAGGTCGTCCTCAGACGGGCCCTCCATCGGTGCTTCCAGTCATCCCGATCCTCACTGTTGCCATCTGGCGTTACCACCTTTCCTCTTGTACCCTTGTACATGGTCTCTATGGCCCGGAGTAAATTGGAAGGGGACACCGCAGGCCTCGAGTATCTTCATCATCACGCCTCTGTGTATCGAGTCAATGCCTTTTTGAAATCGATGAAGCACAGTACCGCTGTCAGGTTGTTCTTCTTAACCTCCTCGATGATTCTCCTCAAGTCCAAGATCTGGGTCACAGTGGTCCTCTTCTCTCGGAAACCGTTTTGGTTCTCTCTCAGGTGGGGGTCGATGGCGCTCCGTATCCGGTTCAGTATCATGCGGTTGTACATTTTTGCAATGACACAAGTCAGACTTATGCCACGGTAGTTGTCTGGCTTCGAGAGATCTCCGGACTTAGGCACTGGGATGATGTTAGAGAGAGACCACATATCAGGCTGACTGTTTGTCATAAGGGCGCGGTTGCAGAACTCCAGGATGATGTCGTCAAGATCACAGTTCTTACAGACCTCTGGAGGGATGCCGTCCGGCCCAGCACTTTTTCCCTGCTTCAGTGTGGATTTCACTTTGGCAAACTGTAAAGGGACCATCGTCAATAGCGAGATTCGTGAGGACGACAGGTATCACTTCCTCAGGTCCATCCACTGTCAGGTGTGTTCCCAGGAGATTTCGGAAGTCAGTGAACCAGGAGGTCACCCTCTCTTCTGGGCTGTCGCCCGCCACCTGTCCCTCCTTCGACCTTTTCCTCCCACTCATCTCATTGATGATCCTCCATGCCTCCCCGTACTGCTGTTCACCATGCGCTGCCTCCACTCTCTGCACCTTCTCCATCAGCTCCTCCCCCCCGTAGGTATCGAAAAGAAGCTGTTTGGCCATATTCAATACCATGCGATTCTCTGCAGTCGGCTCGTGCCCAAAGCCTTACTAGTATATAGTCCAGTTGACGTTGCATACCGGTAGCCCGATCCTGGAAGGTCCATCTCTTGCCCATTCTTTTCTGGAACATGGTAATCGCAGCTAGTAGCTCGTGCTCCATAAGTAGGGCTGCAGGATGTTCGCCATTGCGGTTAGTGGAGTTGTGGTACATGAGAGGTGCGTCCTCCGGTCCGAGCCTTGCATTGAAGTCATCCAGGATTGCAAGGAAGTTGTGATCCGGGATATCACGGACCGCTGTTGCAAGGTCCTCATAGAACTTCTCCACCTCTGTACATGTACACAGACACCTGTACATGTACACAGACACCTGTACTACTCTACATGTACACAGAATACCTGTACATGTACACAGACACCTGTACTACTGTATATGTACACAGACACCTGTACATGTACACAGACACCTGTACTACTGTACATGTACACAGGCTCCTGTACATGTACACAGACACCTGTACTACTGTATATGTACACAGACACCTGTACATGTACACAGACACCTGTACTACTGTATATGTAAACAGGCTCTCCTGAGCGCCTCAGAGGAACACTGTGAATGGAGTTGTGCCAAATTCAAATTAAGATCAGACAATCGGCTTCATGCATACAATTCTAAAAAAAGAAACGCATCATGTGACAAAACTGGTTAAAACTCTTTTTTTATTCTAGTAGTGCTGGAAAGTTTTGGATAACAGATCCCTGTGTTTGTATTTCATGTTCTAGCAGCACATGAGGATCCAGATGAACACATGACGACAGAGCTGCGAGGTTTCCCTACTTCAAACCACTAAACTCTGCAAACGGTTTTTTTTGTGGTGTTCTTCGAGTGTCTTTTAATTTAACTGTTTAGAAGTATAACTCTTAATGTTCATGTATTCTGCACAATAACAATAAAGGCTTTCTTTAGCTATTTCTATAAAAATCCTACCAGAGTATTTTGGTCCAACTTATTTGTTTAAGAAAATATTAAGACTATATATACAAATCTAAAAACAAGAACACAGCCAATGTTTGCAATACAGATGAGAAAAGGAGAAAGAACCTGGAGGAGTAATCGTATCCAGCACAGACGTGCCTCTCGTGACGCAGACATAGAAAACAGTAAACTCCCAATAACAAAGCAGTTTGCAAACTCCCACCACTTTTACACACCCCCTCACCTGTGCCAGAGAGCTGTACACGGACAGCGGTAGGTCGACCATGCGCAGCGCAGCCGCCCTGACGGACAGCTGGGAGTTTGTGAGGGTCTCATGTGTCATTGTGCCGATCTATCCATGACTTGGCAGCAACTCTCTTATACTCATCACCATTCTGCTGGAGCTGAGGGAGATGACACGCAAGGATTTAACCTTGGAGGCTCATGAGAGGATATAATGACGTTATTACATAAAGCCTCTCACATTCAGTATATGCAAGCCTAACCGGAGTAGTGTTGGGCATATCCACCTCTTATATGTGGTGAAACATTATCAATGATTAGTTGCATGAAGACTATATACATGAAATACCTGACAGACTGGCAAATGTATGAGTCATTGTCACACCCACCAAAGGCATTTAACCCTTACCTTACATTATACATGTGCTGTGTGACTACAGAAGTGAGAGGCTTTACCCTTCTGCAAACAGAGCATTGCTTTGTCTAAAACCAAGTCTCTCACTATTGGACTACATCTTCTAATCCGCTGTTTATCCACCTTAGAAGACAACATGCGAGATCCAATTAAAGTTTGCATGTGGCTCATCACATGGATGATTGTCCCATTTGAGTCTCATCCTGACAAAATGTGGATTCTTTGTCTTTAACTGCAAATGCTGATTGATTTCCATGTTTCAATTTCTGTAAACATGAATCACCTCATCACATCTCAAGGGATAGTTTGCATGGGACTTTGTAGAAGCATAGACAGAGTGCCTAAAAATATGAATATGCCGTCTGAAGAGGCAGTTATCTGTACTTTCATTAAAACCACCAGCAGTCTAGTAAACCAAGATTAAAAAATAGTTTTGCAGTTGAACTTAATAATCAAAATATTTGAGACTAAACTAATGCTACACCACATCTCTACTGTACATTCATTTATTTTATTCAATTTTGGAAAAATGATTCCTGCATTTCTTGCTTGTATGTTATGGTATTGTTGTTTTAAATCACTCTATTCTAGTGTAACTGATTTGTATTACCTCTTCAGTGATTTAATGTTATTCTAATGCTTTTCTTTGCCTTATGTGTAGCACTGTAAATGGCCTCTGTGCTTTACAAATAAACGTGCCATGTCATGATACTGATAAGACTGAAATACCCACAATTATAGCTTCCTTTCATTCGCACAAAACCAAAATACATCTTCCAAGAAAATAGCTATTTTTAATCAAGTTCCAAATAATATTTTCTGGGACAAAAATAAGACATGAATAAGAAAAACATCCTCACTTTAGCTTTGCAAAAGATGAATCATATTAGCACATGGTTATACAAATATAGCCCTCAACAGTTAGTGGCCTGGCTGAGAAGCTAATGCTAACTTATCTAACGAGGCTAATAACGGCTAGCAGCGTTAGCTACAGTTGTTAAACTGGCTTGAATTATACAGTCTAACAAATGAACTTGTCAACATGGGTGATTACTTTCTAACTGAATGTGAAGAAGTGAAAGTATGAATGAAATCACCTGTGTATTTAGAGGTTATCTCCACAGACTGCTCTGGTGCTTCACCGGTCCTCAGGCTGACCTCAGCTGCTGCCGAGTGAAGGACTCCAGCGGGACTTTCAAAATAAAAGCATCGCTCCCGCTCTTTACAGAGTTTCAGCGCCATCTGTCGGCTTCCTAAGGGTATTACAAATACATGTCTTTACTAGTGCATACTCGTGGAGGCATTTATTACAGAGTAGGGATAATATAATTAAGATTCAAAAGACCCATTTGTAACTTAATGCATGTACAATGTGCAATCATATCTGTGTGAATACAGCTTTGTTATATTATTAAAGTTCTTATCTTATTTTATAAATTCCAAATACCTCCATTTACATGTTGTCTCTTTTATTACTTCCATATATTGGCCAATTTCCACTAAGAGAAAAAAAAGAACAGGAAAATAGATCTCTATTTTACACTATTCTACAAGTGTTGGTATTAAGTCCAAATAATTACTTAATAATTATGAGATACAAAACCTAAAATATGAGTGGGAAAAACACAATCAAAGCAAACAAAAGTCAATATTTGTACTTTTAAAGGGGAAAATTATGAGATGTCCGAATTATGATGTTATGAAATAAAAATCATAGATGAAACATATATATATATATATATAATAAAATTATATTGTCTACCCCAAATAAACACATTGTTAAAATATTGTATACATTTTTTTAATTATAATCTATTTATTTATATGGTATTTCTTCACTGTATCACATAATGCACTTAACACGCTAGATGGCGCTTGGGATGGGTTTATTGTGTATGGTATTGCCTCTATTATTTTCATCACCACTTTTATTTCCCCCTGTTTACTAATCCATAACCTAAAAAGTAATAATTTTAAAGAAATTAAATTATAATACTATTTGATAGCAGTCACATTGCTTTACATTACATTACACATCTTCTACGCATGACATGTAAAGTAACACGGGGGACTACATTTAAGCTGATTAATGGTTGCAAATTGTGATACTACACAAATATAATGCTGTTAAAATATAAAATGCATGAATGTAAAAATGTACTGTAATATTTACAGTAGGATGTGAAGGCTTTATGGGATTCTTTAACCGGAAGGGGGCGGAGAGACAGCTGTAACGTTAGCAACCACGCTGAGCGACAGGAGCGATTATCGTTAATGTGAAGGATTGCCCTTTGAAATATGTATTTAAATACACCCTGAATCTGTGTCTTAGACATCAAGGATTATTGGATATACCTGAGAAACGTCGTGTCTTTTTTTATCGTGCAGGTAAGGATCGAAGCTGATATTATTCCGGGATGCTAGCTAGCTCTCTGTTGACTGTGGTCACAGTGGGATTGCCAGTGATCATGTAATACAGGGACGTTAGCTGGCTAGCATTAGCCATGTAGCATGTTACTAGCGAGATGGTTATCAATAACAAACTATCTCCAACACTATCACATGTGGCTAAATATATCCACCGCTTGCTTTTAACGCTATTACAAGTGTTATGGCTATCCTAAAAATAAATAAATAAATTAACCTGATGACCAATTATTGGCCAACATGCTAATGCTAACAGCGAAAGATTGCTAGTGGCGCTGTCAGTGCCTCGCCTGGTTTTGACAGCTTAATTTCAGCATTGAACAAATGTTTGGCAACACACAAGTATAACTAATTTATCAACCACAAGGTTAAACCTGGCGGAATTAAGTTGGCAGCTAGTAAGTTTATATGTCGTTAACAGGCAGGTAACGTTACGTTTTCAGAATGATGCTAATTTACCCTTTTGTGGATGCTCTACTTGCTAAATGATGCTGTTAGGGTATTTGAGTTGACTAATTGTGTGACTTTCACTGTTAATTAATATTATCTAGCGTCTAATTGGATAACACGGAATATGGCAACATCGGATTCATGTGCACTACTTGGTTTGGGTCAACGCCCCACCCTGACTGTACTGTAACACTTCTTTGTGCAGGATTACACGTACAATTATGATGGTTGTGAATACAGTGAAAGGGTGAGGATGGTGAAACAATCACACATAGTCTCTCCTCCACCAGATCTTACGCAATCGCTGGAGGCTAGACTGTAAAACCACCGGCTAATACGATTATCCTGGTGTAACGTTACTATAAACTGTAATAGTGTCTGATCACTGTTGTGTGGCTTGTTCATCTGACTTTATGAACGCATGCTTCCAAAGTTCAGAGCAATTATAGTAGCCTATAACACAAATATAACTGTATGACCTTGTGTCTTATCAGTTTGTTTGGATTTCTTTTGACATTTCTTGGTTATATGTTTTTCAGAAAAGCAGCATTATTGCTAGGAATTCACAATATCCAGATAATGGACATCCTATAATATGGATTATGTGAGGTCTTTATACAACACTTAATAGCATATCATTTGCATATCATTTGGTGTATGCCATGACACATTTACAATGTTGATGTTCTGAATCAAATGCAGCACAGTAGAGGACTGTCAGCTGTCATAGTGCCATTGACACCTTAACACTCCTTGAAAGCTTGGATATCAATGTGCAGCCTCAAACAAGGTCCACCCTTTGTCCCCTTGCCAAGGGCAACGTGGTCACACGTTAAATGTTCTGATGTCTTGTTAGTGACACATTGATATTACAAGTTTTAGGTCTGAAGAAGCCTTCAGTCACAGAAAGTTGCAGTAGGTTGCACATGTGGTAGTTCTAACGCTTAAAGGGACAGTTAGTGAGTACCTACATACAACTGCTCGCAACACAAACCAAGTGCCATCTTGTTCCATTATATTCCACACCAAAACAATCTAGATTGATTAATAGCACTACAGGTTAGAGGAAAAATATGGGTTATTTTGTCTCAGAGTAGGCCATTCATTAATATCTTGCTGTCATGGGAAGTGGAATAAAATCCTCGGAGTAGATATTAAGATAGACATGTTTTAAATTCACTGGCGACCAGCAGAATTTAAATAGTTTGGCTTGTCCTGCAGAAGATTTGTCCTAACTTGTTCATACATCTAATAGCCCGTGACTCTGCTTTTCTTTCCGCGTTGTCGGCACTAAAATAATTTGGCGGAGACATTCAGACACCGCTTGTTCCACATTTGTTGACAGCGGTGGCGTCATGAGCTTCTCTTCAGTGTCTGATAATAACAGGAATTTGTCACTCATGATGCAGGCATGGAAAAACTTATGTTGTATGCTGGTGACTCCGGTTACAGTAGCCTGACTGTTTTACTGTTTTACTGTTTTACTGTTTACTGTTTTACTGTTTTACTGTTTTACTTCTCCTTTGTGCAGTTCTTCCTATTACTCTATGAAGCATCAGATGTGGGGTTGACAAACATTATTTTAAAACAAGAAGTCCTACACTCTTTATAAATCAGCTGACTTAAAATGCAAGTTGTGTACTGAATGTTGTGTTTCTTCTCTCTCTCTCTCTCTCTCTCCTCTCTCTCTCTCTCTCTGTTTCTCTGTTACTCTCTGCGTCTGTTCTCTCTGCGTCCTCTCTCTCTGTCTCTCTCTCTCTCTCTCTGTTTCTCTCTGCGTCCTTCTCTCTTTCTCTTCTCTCTGTTTCTCTTTTCTCTGCGTCTCTCTCTCTCTCTCTCTCTCTCTCTCTCTCTCTTCCTCCTCTCTCTCTCTCTCTCTCTCTTCTCTGTTTCTCTCTGCGTCTCTCTCTCTCTCTCTCTTCTCTGTCTCTCTCGCGCTCTCTCTGCCTCTCTCTCGCGCTCTCTCTCTCTCTCTCTCTCTCTGCGTCTCTCTCTGCCGCTCTCTCTCTGTCTTCTCCTCTCTCTTCTCTCTCTTCTCTTCGCTTTTTTTTGTCTCTCTCTGCGTCTCTCTGCCTCTCTCTCTCTCTCACTGTCTCTCTCTCGCTCTCTCTCTGTCTCTCTCTCGCTCTCTCTGTCTCTGTCTCTCTGTCTCTCTCTGTTTCTCTGTGTGTGTGTCTCTCTCTCTCTGACTCTCTCTCTCTCTCTCTGTCTCTCTCTCGCTCTCTCTCTCTGTCTCTGTCTCTCTGTCTCTCTCTGTTTCTCTGTGTGTGTGTCTCTCTCTCTCTCTCTCTCTCTGACTCTCTCTCTCTCTCTCTCTCTCTCTCTCTCTCTCTCTCTCTCTCTCTCTCTCTCTCTCAGAGCTGTGGGTAAGTGATGCCACCGGCGTCCAGCTGTGACTGTCCCCACCTGGACTGTGTGGGGGAAATCACCAAGGAGGAACTCATTCAGAAATCCCATGTGAGTAACCCCCCCCCCCCCTCCCATCATTGCGCTGTCCACTGCCCTACTCTTCACATACTACTCTTTTTTAAACCCTATAATAACAGGGTTTCTACATACACAATGCAGCAGCTAGGCTCTTAACTAGGACTCAAGTCACTCCTCTTTCAGCCTCGCTGCGTTGGGTGCCAGTGAAGTTCAGGTTTGATTTTCAGATTATTTTAATCACTTGTCAAGCTCTGCATGGCCGAGCTCCTGCTTACATTTCCAAACTACTAAACCCTTACATCACTGAGCGGCCACTTGGGTCAACCAACCAAAACCTGTTGGCTATACCGCGTGCCAAACATATAACCAAAGACCCGGACCTTGGAACAATGTCACCCCTCCCATTAGATGAGCTGAGTCTGTTGACTGTTTCAGAAAACATCTATAAACCCACTTCTTTAAATGATCTTTTCTATAATTCTATAATCTGTATGCTGACTGGTCGCTCTCTTTATTCTGTATCAGTCTTTGGCCGGTATGACTTCGAAACGAATAATTGATCACATTATATGTGATATTAAAAGTCTCAGTCTACCAAGTGTGAATTCAAAGCCTAATCTGTTTTTAAACTTCACTGACTCTAACCTGAGTGTTTTTTTTTCTAGGGCCAGTGCCAAGACTGTAAAGTTGGAGGACCAAATTTGTGGGCGTGTTTGGAGGTGAGACAATGATTTAACGTAAAATAACTCTTTGTTTCTCACCAGAATCAAAGGATTTCTGTTTTTAATTTCTGCATCCTCTGTTTGCTTTTCCCTCCAGAATGGCTGTGCATATGTAGGCTGCGGAGAATCTCACACTGACCACAGCACTGTGCACTCGCAGGTGAGACATCTCAAACATTACTGCAATATTATTGAATGCATAATAAAGAGCGAGGACGGGATGTGACTGAAAAGGAGGACGTCTTGAAGTCTTGACTGTGATGTTGGAGTGAATGTAGATGGAGGTGTCAGTAGAGGAGGCACAGATGGCAGGACAGGACAGGAATACCACTTCAGAGTCCCTGGAGCCATGACTTGGAATAAAACTGCCTCCAGCACTGCTTTACTTTTAACATGATCTAAGAGCCAGCACTTGCATTTTTTAGCTATTGAAGTGCACTCATTGTTAAAACCAGCTCCGTCTGCCTATACCTCTACATTCAGTGCAAATTTCAGCGGTGGGTCATCCATTATGAATCGCCATTCCTCTGGGAAGTGAGGGAGATTCAGTAGCACCGTCAGTTCCATGGTAACAGTGTCTGCCCCTCCTGGATACTGTGAAGCTGCACACAGCCTCTGGTGTTCCCAGTGTTGACTAAGGCTTTTCCTCCAGCACGCCAGGGCCAAGTGGGGTTAGAAGCAGAGACGGAGGAATATGAGAGCAAACGTGTCATTTGCTCTGCCTGTTAGTATCTGCATAGCTGCATAGAAAGGGCCTGTTCAAGTGCAAACCTCCTCAACAGTAGAGCCCTCCACACAAATCAAAGAAAAGGTTTTGAACGTGCTGGTTGAGAGATTTAATATTAGCTGACGGATCGTGACTCGTGAATTATATATCCGTTTGCTTATCCAGGACATCTGTCTGCGCAGCTCGCCAGCAACCTTTTGTGCTTTTTCCCCTCCTCACAGAAGCCATCTTTAAATCTTGTAAGAACGAAGGCCAATGCTTAATTAGCGCTTAGGCCCCCGAGGGGAGGAAAACATTTAATCTCTTGACTATGCAACGAGAAAGACTGCTGTGGGATCAGATCTGATGCCTCCGCCAGTCAAACTATACTGCGAGTAAATAAAAGAGTAACTGTTTCAGAGCGTCGAGGTAAAAGTTACAGCTCGATCAGCTGATTTCAGAAGCCGAAGCTCCACTTCTGTGTACTTTTGGTAACAAAATGGGACACATGTTTGGTATTTACATAGAGATCATATTTCAAACATCATTATGCTCAAAACAGGGCTGCTGAGAAATTGAACCAACTTAAACTTATTGCAGATAAAGGATTGGAAGTTTACCACAGCCTTATAGTTGCTCCTGGGCCACAATTACTCCTCCTAAATACCAGATCGGTTGATCAGTTCTTATGCCCTTTAATATGCATTTGTGCAAATCCTGCAGATCCACTGAGAGATTCTTCCTTATTGGTTAGTTTGTTTAGTCAGTAATGACTTGAGTGCTGAGGGCTGGAGACGAAATACACGCATTATGGTCATTATGCAACAAAGGGTTGCCCAATGAAATGCAGTTGTATCATAATCCATTTAAGTTTAGGAAAAAAACAGTAGTTTATTCCTTTATTAGTTTATTTCTTTGTCTTTACATCAGGATGACTGTAGCAGCAGCAGAAAAATAAAGGATTTTCCGGGCAGATAATATTGCCGGCATCTTTAACATTAAATATTCCACATCAGGGAAACATTGTCCATTAACTTTGACTATTTCTGAGTATCAAGCATCATGAAAAGATCCCACAGTGAAGCCGGTGTTGAATCTATCTAGTGCTGCAGCACAATACAAGCTTTATGTATTTATATGAGCTGCTGACACAATCACAAAGTGTGTGTGTGTGTGTGTGTGTGTGTGTGTGTGTGTGTGTGTGTGTGTGTGTGTGGAGCACTAGGGATTCATTTTGCTTGAAGACAATGTTTTTCAAGTTTTGTTTATGTGGGCTGGTAAACAACATCCTCTAAGCCCCATAAATCCAGCTTGTTATTAATGCCCTACCTGGTACACTTTCCTTCATAAATTATTAAAGTTGGGGAGTTTCATGGCCGTGCTCAGTCTGGTGTGCCCCCTCTGCCGGCTCTGCCCCCGCTGTGTGAAGGCTAATGCAGCCCTGATGAATAATGCAGGGTGTGCTGCTCGCCTGCTGCTCACGTTCAGTCTCCTGTCGACCTGCCAGGCTGCTGGTTTCTGTCAGAGCAGCAGTGGGTCAGCAGAACTCCACCGTGTTTCCACGGCAGTAAACGTCTGCCTGCTGCAACCCCCGCTCGGCCTCCACCCAAACCTGTAACCTGAGACATGCAGCTCAGAACAGTTGATCAAGATCTTGAAAAGATAACGTTAAACACAGAGTGTAGGTTTTGTTTTCATTTCCGGGATGGCTTGGAGGTTATCTTTGTTTACCTGCAACAAACCGCGTAGAAGGGGGGGAGTAAGTGAGCGCTTGTGTTGAATGCCAGCTTCTTGGGAATGCATGTTTTGAGTATAAGCTACAAATGCCAAACTGACGTCGCTCCAGCTTCTCAGTTGGGAGGATTTGCAGCTTTTCTTTGTCTTATGTGTTAATAAATAAAAATAAATAAATAAATATTGTTGGGTTTTGGACAAACAAAACAAGCAAATTGAAAATATGTCATACATGCATATTTAATATGTGTTAGCTGCGGCCTTAAAATGACAGCTTGAAGTGCGGTTTGTTTGTGGAACTTCTCCGTAGTCAGTGTATGTTATAGGCTGGATGTTATGGATGGCAGTCGGCACGCCCCCCCCCCCCAGTTTGGAGATACAGACCGGACTTACAGCAGCAAAGCGTTGCACTGCTGTGGACGGGGGGAAGCAGCAAAACCTATTTTTGCCACATTAAAAGAAAGGCCCACCTAAATAAATAAATCCATATCCATAGTTTAAGCGTACGCTGTGTTTAGAATATTTTCACCTGCCGAGTAACTGAAGCCGTTACATCATCTCTGCTCTCGCTCTCCGAACAAACCACAATAACAACAGTGGATTAGTAGCTCACTAAACCCCTCTTCTAACAAGCCCAACGATCCCTTTATCACCTTGTTTACATGATTGTAGATTGCAATTGTACCGAAACGAGAAAACAGTTGCAATAGTAGAATTGTACTTCCTGTGTCCAGGTTCTGAGCTGTCATTGATTTGCATGCAGTGGGGGCTGATATGTGTTGTGCACCCGTCTGTACAGACTCTAGACTCGTAGAAGCTTTCTGTATATTTTCTTTTAAGCTTCTAAATCAATCTGGTGTATAACACTGACATTGTATAACATACACATTCATTGAGTCAGTGTTATACACCATAGAGCAGGGGGGTCAGGGCCCACATGCAGCACAATGTGATCTCAGGTGGGCCGGAGCAGCAACATACAGCATAATAACCTGTAAACAACAACTCCACATGTTTCCCTTCGTTTGTCTAAATGAGATGTTGATTGGTCGATCGTGTTGAAGATAAAGAAGCAACTCGTGAATAACAAAGTGCACATGTCCTTTATCAGCTGTTCTGAGACAAATAACAACTGTGTGTGTGCAGGAGACGAGACACAACCTCACAGTGAACCTGACTACGCTGCGGGTGTGGTGCTACGCCTGTGGGAAGGAGGTTTTCCTGGAGCGTAAACTTGGTCCTCCCTCTCCGCACGGCAGCAGTAAACCCCTCCCGTCTCCGCAGAACGCTGCGCAGGTAAGATCCAGGTTCAAACTGTAGCAGGTTATTCATTTACTAGATAAGAGTTTTATGATGTAAGTGTGTGTGCGCTCTGTGTGCTGCCGCTCCAGGATAAAAGCAGGGCCCCTGGGAGCCCAACCTCTCTGAGAGTGCCCCCTAATGGAGGCTGTGAAGACCTGGACATGGAGACGGAGGAGGAGGATGAACTGCGTGCTCGAGGTCAGCTCACACAGAATGAATAACTCACTATATTAACAGAAATCTACAATAATCCAAACACTTCTCTTCCACTCACAGCGTTTGTTAAAGTTCTATTTCTGGGTAAAATATCAACTTCAAGGTAAAAAGATACATCGAGAAACAAATTTATAAATGTTGCAAAAGAAAGTTACCTAAAAAACCTACAGTTTCTCGCCAGGATTATCATTTTTAATCAAAATCATTTACTTTTGAAGTCAGTGAGGTGATTAAAATGTAATTACATTTCATCAGCTCTTAATGCAAGTATGACACAATTAAAAAATGAACATTGCATGAATGATTTGAAGTTAAGGGAGCTCAGTAATCAGCAGTTGGTTTCGTTCAGAGCACAGAATATAATTTGAATTAATAAGAGCAGCTAATTGGTTCGTCAGACTTTGAAGTATGAACAGCTCACTTTGCCTCTTCTGTTAAAAGTTTGTCCTGAACACAACACACACACACACACACACACACACACACACACACAGACGACAGCCAGCAGCCAAAACATCACAACCAGCGATCAACGAAAGCAACGAATTACACACGACTGCGACCTGAAACTGAAATGTAGCCGCTGTTAAGAGCTGACGAGCACCGACAGTGACAGACACACTGCAGAAAGCCCCACACACACACACACACACACACACACACACACACACACACACACACACACACACACACACACACACGGCCCCTGAGCAGGACTACAGGCTCCTGTGTAGCTCCCTCAGTTGACTGGCACTATTACTTCAGTCCCACTGGAGCCACCAATGCAAATAATGATTTCACTCAGTGAGACACACACACACACACACACACACACACACACACACACGCACACACACACAGGCTCCACCAAATAGCATATGTTGTGTTAAACCTCATGTGGCGTAGCTCCGGCCTTGGCGCCAGTCACTGCCTCGGTTATTTTTGTCACAAATACAGATCATATGATCAGGTGGTGGAGTAAATAAGCTTTGTAAAGCCCTCCGCAGAGTAGCTCCGTCACATAATATCCAAGGTTTACAAAGCGTGAGGCATTTAAGCTTTACTTTAACCAGATTGCCTGAGTCATAAAATCCTAACACAAAGACATGATACACTTTTGATTCGGCGAGGCTTATGCTTTCCAACGATATTATCTCTGATGTGATTATTACGGGTGAAAAAATGTGATAAATCTGCTTTTTTTTAACTTAATATAACTCTCCTTATAACTTATAGAATCATCACATGTGTAAGCTTTCTTGAGCGTCAAAGTAATTCATGGGCACATTGCAAACAGGAAATGCTAACCACTAATTCGGCATACTATTATTGGTACCAACTGGCCTACATGTGAATAATTAAAGGCTAAAGTTGTAGCCAACATTAAGGTAAGGAAGTTATTGTATATGCAAAAGTAAATACAATTTAAAAACAGCCATTAAAGAGTCAAGAGAATTAAAACAAGCTAAAATAGAATAAGACAGTTATAAGAATAGAAGTTACAGTGCATTGTAAGAAAATGAATAATTATTTGATTTAATAAAAGGCTTCGGCAAACAGAAACATCTTCAGCCTTGATTTGAAAGAGTCTCTCTGGAAGTTAGTTCCATATAAGTGGTGCATCACGACTGAACGCTGCGTCTCCTCCATGATTAGTTTTGACAGAAAGCAGACGTGTCCCAGACGACCAGAGCGCCCCCGATGATTCATTATGTAGCAGAAATCAGAAGCGTATTAAGTGTAACTTGATGAATGCATGGCTAATTTACACTTTCTGTTTACACCCCCCAAAGTGTTTTACTCAATGTGGTTTCATTGGAGGGAAAAACTCCATCAATATTAAGTGTTTTGTGGGAAGTTGTGGATTTTGTCTGAGGGAAGGAGGGGGAGGAGGGGGGGGGGTGTATAAAAAGATATCTCTGCAGCAGTATGTGATTTAAAATGCACCAGGTAGCCATCTTTTCTGCTCTTGCTGTAAAATGCTAATGTTGGAAATGGAGTGGGTGTCTTTACCTTCGCTGCCATCAGAATTCAATGGGTGGCTTGTTTTAATTTCCCCGGTGTGTTCTGTCTCCCCCAGGCCTGACGGGGCTGAAGAACATAGGAAACACCTGCTACATGAACGCTGCCCTGCAAGCTCTGTCTAACTGGTGAGGCCCCTGTTAACCTGCCTGCTGTCCCCACATGTACCCGTCTACCCCGCATCACCTCTCCGACATCGACCGCGTGCTCTTTAGTGTTTCTTCATGTTGCTTTCCTCTCGCTGCTCACACTTTCAACACGCTTCTTTTCTCTTCGTGAAACTTATTCTTCAGTTGGTTATTTCTCAAATCCACTTTTACATCAAAAAGTTTTTAATTGGTTGACAATTTCCTTTTATAATGGGTTATAATATTTCTTATATTATATATATATATTATATAAAGGTCTTATACATCCAAACACTTCGCCATGAAAGTATGTATAACAAGAAATGTAAATAATAATAATAATAATAATAATAATAATAATAATAATAATAATACACTGAAACCAACATGAACAACAAAAACATATAAAAATAAAACTTGGGATATATATATATTATATATTTATTTATTTTTATTTTATTTATATATATATATATATATATATATATATATATATATATATATATATATATATATATATAATATATTTTTATTTATTTATATATTTATTTATATATAAATAAATAAATATATATAAATACATGTATATGTGTGTTCACTTTCAGTCCAATATTCATAAGAAAATGGCAAACAAACAAATGTAAAATAACATTTCTCACTTCACTAGTACTTCAGGGTCTCACATGCAGTCCAGTCTCCTTCTAAATTTATGATTCATCAATTAACAAATCCCTATGTTCCCCCATTACCTCCTTTAGTGTTTATCCTTCTATACAAAGTTCCCTCTGTAAACTTAGCGTAATGTTTTGTAAATACCTTTTTTTAAAGCCATCCTAATGTAATTGCCCAACACGCTTCTTTTTTTTTTTACTCATTTGCAGTTTTACTCACTGTCTGCTTTTGGTCTGAAAGAAACGACTACGGCTTCACTCGTTTGGGAGAGTGACGCCGGCTGAGTGAATTGCTGCAGTGCACCATTTGAGATGGCAGAAATGGCCTTTTGTAGTTCCCTGTAGGCTCTTCTGTTACAAAAGAACATCAACTCTTTCCCGATATCTTTCCTCCTCCTCCTCCTTTCCCTTTCCCCACCATGTCTTTTTATGAGGCACGTAAAGCGCGACTTACTTACTGTTTCTCTCTCAGTCTGCTGCAGTTTCCCTTTTTATTGAATTACCAATCCTTCTGATTCATTCGTTATGATTGGATAGTTGGTGTGGTCACTTAAATTAGGGCTCCGCTGCAGAGCCTGAGGCTGTGTTATTATGTAGCAAAGCACAAATAAAAAACCCTTCTCTCTAATACTATCTACCCAGGGGGGGGGGGGGGGTGGGGTAAATTAAACTGATGATATCTAGTCTGGATTGAAGTGAAAGTGGGAAAAGATGTGGGTCAAAATTTGCAATCTAAATCACGTTCCAAATATAGGAGGAACGCAGCTGCGGAAAGGAGGGACCTCTTCTGAAACTTTCCTTTTGATGTCTATTTGTGTGAGCGCCGCTTCTTTCGGTTACCGTCGGGTCATTATTCAGTTGGAAGGACTTTTCTCCTGCCAAGGGAAGGGCCCGCACCATGCCTTATTCATTCTGCAGTTTGTCTCTTTCTCACAAACTCCTGTCCACTCGCTACCCATCAAATAAAAATCCCCTCAGCTGTTTCCCATGTCCTTCACTTTCAGCTGCGTGGGGAGTTTTCCTGCGTGAGCCAGTGTCTCTGGGAGTTTGTGAATGAACTATGGATTTAATGAAACAAAATGCATCATTCAGAACTGCTTTCTCCTTTCCCCCTGCTTTGACCCGTATAAATGTAACAACACACTAACCCTAAAAAATGATTTGCACATCTTAAGGTATTTGCAAACATTACAGATTATAATAACATTACATTATATCGTGCTTCTCGCAGATTTATTGAGGATTATATGCCGGTTTTTGAGAATGAGTCACGGCATTGCAAGCTTTTTGGTAATCGTAATCAATCTGTTAAGGGACATGTATTCAGTAAAAGCTTCTTTGCTGCTCACATATCACATATCTCTCTCTCACTGCAGCCCGCCCTTGACTCAGTTCTTTCTTGAATGTGGTGGCATGGTGAAGACGGACAAGAAGCCCGCACTCTGCAAAAGCTACCAGAAACTAGTGTCAGACCTTTGGCACAAGAACAGGTAGGCCTTTGTCCCTTTTTATAAGTCGTTGTTTGCCAACAAGCTACTGTTGAGTTCATAATTCAGTGGTCATTTTTAATTATTTTCCCATGTGTAGAATATGACTCCAGAGCCAAACCTGAATCGCAACACATGCTGTGTTTTGTCACATTGCAGACCCTCCTACGTGGTTCCAACCAACTTGTTCCAGGGGATCAAATCCATAAACCCCATGTTCAGAGGCTACTCTCAGCAGGTGGGTCACTGCAGACGGTGCACTCGTCACGGTTGGAGACACATTCAACAGTATTCTTTTGCGATCAGTCGCCGTGACCTAAACAAGTCGATGATTAGCGTTTACCTCGTCGTTTTGCAAATAACGCATGAATATAAAACATGGATTAAGGTTTGTCTGAATCCTTTAAGAACAGATTTGTGCTGAGCTGGGATTATTATGTGTCTGACGCCCAGACTATAAAGTGGTCTCAGATCTCCCGACGCAGACGCTCCCTTTTTTCTCTTCCACTCCATATCCCTCCGTGTTCCTTTGCAGAAATGACATTAGCTCCGGCTCAAATCACTCAGCCAGATGAACTGAATCCACTGCCTTGCAATTACTAGCTCAGATCTTCTGACTTTCATTCACATGAAAATGCACACATTAAACCTTCCAGACGGTGCTCGGAAGAAAAGAAAGATTAATTTGTCATAAATATAAAGGATTTCCAGAGACTTTTTACTGGAGCACGTCGAGTCTTTGTCCAGCGTCTGTAAATAAGGGATTTATGAGCACGATGAAAGGCCCCCGTTTCCTCTCTGCCAGTGTTTGTTCAGAGGAGTTAGCTGAGGAATATTCATTTGTCACGCCATGCTGGGTCGCACAGCCTTGGAATTAGCATGGCGGTGAATGAAGTTCACATTCCAGCTCCTGGGAGAGGAGAGTTCATTTGGCTTGAGAGGGAGATTGGATGTCTGTGGTTCATTAAGTTTGATTACATATTCATGAGCGCTTTTTGGTTTCAGATGTTGTGAAGCAGAATTGGGATAAACAAGGCGGAGAAGTGGGTGTTAGTTTGTCATTTAGAAGAAAGCTTTGCTGTGTCTGTCAAACTCGATTACATTTAGGAAGAATTTGTGCTGCGTTATGTTTCATTTCAGCGAGAGGAAGTGAACAGTCCTTCCTCACACACTACTGTAACCGAAACTGTAAAATCGATCCAGCTAGAACTAATTTGCTCAACTGACATTTCTTGTAATTATTACCTCCAGGACTCTCAGGAGTTTCTGCGCTGCTTGATGGATCAACTTCACGAGGAGCTGAAGGAGACGCTCTCCGAGCCCTACGACCACACCAACGGCGTCACCGTGGACGAAGGCCCCGAGGAGGACAACCGCAGTCAGTCAGACAACGACTTCCAGTCGTGCGAGTCGTGCGGCAGCAGCGAGCGGGCCGATAATGAGATGCAGGGCGGGAAGGTGATGATTGAAGACACCGGCGAGGCCGAGATGCTGATCCCTGAGCAGGATGAGATCCAGGCCAACAGGGAGTGGCAGAAGGAGAAGAACATGATCAATGACATTTACCGCTCGGGAGTTAATGGTGTTATGGGCGGAAGCACTGGAGTGGACATGGACAAAGATGTTGACACCACCACTGAAACCCTGCCCATTATCAGCAGTCAGGGAGCCATCAAGGTTCAAGGCAGAACGTCAGGTAATTATGGACAAGGAGACATGTTTCATTTGACTTTCTGATATTCGGCGTCATGTAACTCGAATACTTGACCTCCTCGCTGCCAGATTCCTTCCCCGACATCCAAATGTCCAACACTACGAGGCCACAGAGTCCAGTCCCCATGGAGGCACACTTCCCCAAAATGTCCAGCAGCCCGCCCAAAGCTGCCTCAGGCTGGCCCAGCCTAAACCCTGCACACAAGAAAGGTACTTCTGCATAACCAGAGGCAGCCATACCCAGAGTCAAACGTTTAGAAGTCACACAACACAACAAGCTTTCTCTTTAAGTATGACACTCGAGGCTTCATTTCTCCTTGCACAGAATCCTTTAATAGTGTCCTTTTAGTTAAAGCATTGAAAGACATTTTAAAGTGCTGAACTACAGTTGTCCTGGAGACCGTTTGTTTAATGCACGTGATACGTCTTTGGCGTATGAAAACGTGTAACCTGTACAGAAGAGTACTGTAGTGTACAATCAATTCATCACTCAGCACATCCACTGGGTTCTGCTGGGCGTGGAACACTCTCCTCGGGATGCTACGGTCTTTTGTGCATCGGTTTAACTAACTTTAAGGGATTCCTTAAGTATAAGACCAAGATGAGGAGAAAACACTCGGGTGAACATTTTAAGGACACCTGACCTCTGATCTTAACTTAAGGTGTTTTGTGCAGGATTGTATGAAGGTAGTTGTATCACGTGTCTCTCTCTCTCTCTCTGCCTTCACACAGCAGTGACCACGTTCTCCCCACCAAAGAGCAAGCGTCAGAAGAAGTACCGCAGTGTCATCTCAGATGTGTTCGATGGCACCATTGTCAGCTCAGTTCAGTGCCTCACCTGTGATCGGGTTAGTACGCAGCACTCTGAGGTAATGGGATCGCTGAGAGGGACGGTAGCAGGGCAGCGCTAGACAGCGGGACATTTCATTTCAAAGTCCTCAAATTGAATGTTAAGAAGAAAGAAAACTCTACTTTGCTGTTAAGCTCTGATGTACTTGCCACAGATTGTGACATTTGCGCTCCGACGAGAATAATATTCTGCCGCAAAGCTGGCAAAAAAAAAACATGCGAAGAAGAAGAAATAGGATTAACATGTGACCGAAGCTGAAGCTTTACCGTGTGTTTGTTCTGTGGCTGGCAGGTGTCCGTGACGCTGGAGAACTTCCAGGATATCTCGCTGCCCATCCCGGGGAAGGAAGACCTGGCCAAGCTCCACTCCGCCACACACCAGACCTCCCTGGTTAAAGCCGGCTCCTGTGGGGAAGCTTATGCACCGCAGGGCTGGATCGCATTTGTCATGGAATACATAAAGAGGTGTGTTTATAATATGTACACAATTTGCACAGTTATTGTTTTGCTTTGTGACATTTTTTCCCCCCTTATTTGGAATCACTTACGCAGCAGCAGCTCACACAGTCATCTTTAGTTGCACACTTTCAGCTTTTTACAATGTAATTATACAACTCAGACTTCACTGTGTTTTTCATTTTGAGATTTCAAATGTATAAATAATAAATGCAAACGAAGGAACGGCTTTTGTATTAAAGTCACTTTGTCTGTTTGTTTGAGTTGTAGTTGGTTCTGGGGTCCTGTGGTTACGTTACAAGATTGTCTCGCAGCTTTCTTTGCCAGAGATGAACTAAAGGGTGAGCGTGTGGACAGAAATGTGTTCTACCTGCACAAACACTAAGATCTACGTCTCAGTAACGATGTGCTTGTTTTTTAGGAGACAACATGTACAGCTGTGAAAAATGCAAGAAGTGAGTGCCTAATTCTGACGACTGAAGTGGACTACAAATGTATTTCTCAACATGTGAAACTGTAATGATTGCTCATCTTCTTCATCTTTTGTTTCCCTCTTAGATTACGAAACGGAGTCAAATTTTGTAAAATGCAAAGTTTGCCAGAGGTAAACCGACGACTCTAGTGCTTCGTGTCTCGTCTTGTTCCCTAATATCTCACACGCCGGATTTTATAAGATAAAACTTCTTTGTGCGTTCCTCTTCTCCAGATCCTGTGTGTCCACTTAAAGCGCTTCAGACACGAACTGATGTTCTCCACCAAGATAAGCACCCACGTCTCCTTCCCGCTCGAGGGCCTGGACCTGCAGCCTTTCTTGGCCAAAGACAGCTCCGCCCAGACCACCAACTATGACCTGCTGTCAGTCATCTGTCACCACGGCACTGCCAGCAGTGAGTCACTCCTCTTTCTGCTCAAACTGGGGCATCCGCCTGCAGTTGGCACACAGGACTGTCCTGCGTTCATTCGACACATTTCACATGTACTTGTTAGGTTTATGAACGCTGCTCTAACGCACCCCCTGTCTGACCCCAGGTGGCCACTACATAGCGTACTGCAGGAACGACGCAAACAATCTGTGGTATGAATTTGATGACCAAAGTGTGACGGAGGTGTCTGAATCCTGCGTCCAGAACGCTGAGGCTTACGTCCTCTTCTATAAGTAAGACTTTAATCGTTGCACTCGGAGCATTTGTGCGTCTGTGTAGCATTTTAAGAGTCACTGTGCTGCTTTGATATTCATAACTTACGTCTCAGTCGCGCGCAGTGATTAATCTCTGGGTCTGTTCCTGTCACAGAAAGAGCAACGAGGACGCACTGAAGGAACGTAGGAGGGTGTCGGGTTTGTTCAACATGATGGAGCCCAGCCTTCTGCAGTTCTACATCTCCCGCCAGTGGCTGAACAAGTTCAAGACCTTTGCTGAGCCGGGGCCCATTTCCAACGACGACTTCCTGTGTTCGCATGGAGGTGCGTGTGACTACGTCGTCGTCATGCTAAAACTGCTCACAGGTCAAAATGTCTGAGAACAGGAACCTTTTTTCTTGCTCACAAACGTTTAGTGGACTCTACCCGTCTCTTAACATAGACTTTGCTTTCATCCTTTGCTGTGGATGTTTGACTTTGACAAAGACTGCGGAGAGTATTCCCTTCACAACACAGCAGACTTCAGAAGGGGGGTTTACTTCTCTTTGTGCAGATGATCCTTCTCCCTCGTTCTAGCGGAGAAGAGGGAAGAATTGTAAAAAGGCTTCTGTGTCGATCAAGCTGCTTTCTATTCAGAGGGCGCTGGAAATTATGGAATTTAAAATTAAGCGGGTAAAAAAAAGAAAGAAAGAGAATTCATGATAAAGCTATTACAGGATACAGTCACAGCACAGAATGTGATTCATTCTGTAAATAAGCACCTACAGGTTGTTTCCCCTCCTTTGCAGCTAGCAGTACATAATAACTGGCTCAGTCAGGTATGTAAGTGGAGATAATGTCAGTGCGGTGAAACCACGATTGCTTTGCAGCAGTTTGGCCCGTTTTATTTTTAGTGCAAATCTGAAAGTGTCCCCGTTTATTTTCTCTTTCCTGTTCACAGCCAAGGGCATCGTCAGAAATATATGCAAGCATGCAAAGCCTTTATTATGGGCTCTGACAGCATGTTTCCCCAGGAGATATATTTCAAATAAGCAGCCATAAAATGGTTGTCGCCCATTTGTTGTTGTTCTCAAGGACAAATAGTTTGTTCTCTAATGTCGCTGTTGCCAATCTTTTTTTGGCCAGGTTAATCGTGACGTGAAATGCTAATGTCTGACGGATGTTTGAATATGTTTCACCAGGTGTGCCCCCCGACAAAGCAACGTTCATCGATGAACTGGTGGTAATGCTGCCGCAGAACGTGTGGGATCACCTTTACAGCAGGTACATACGGCAGACAGGCTCAACTGTGAATACGATCAGTTCCTTTCTGTAGAGTTTAATTTCATGTGTGTGAGTTAATGTGGACTGCTCCCTGCAGGTACGGAGGAGGACCAGCTGTCAACCACCTGTACGTCTGCCACACGTGCCAGATTGAAATAGAGAAACTGGAGAAACGGCGCAAATCCGAGCTGGACATGTTTGTCAGGGTACGTTTTCTTTTTCTTTTACCGCTACGTTCACCAGAAAGACACGAAACGTTAGATAAATACAGGATATATGTCTATATATATATATATATATATATATATATATATATATATATATATATATATATATATATATATATAAACATATTCTCCAGTCTATTGAACCAGTTGATTGGCTGCATGTGTTGGTGATCTTCACCCCGGCAGGAGATGAGAGGTGTGAGCCCAATGAAAGCCTTATCATTAATGCATTGGGACAGATGCAGCTGCCTGCTCAGTCTGCTCACTCACACAATGGCTTCTCAGAAGGAGAGATAGAGTGTGTGTGTGTGTGTGTGAGTGAAAGCTTGAGTAAGATAACAAGAGGAGCAGGGATTGTGTCATTTCCAAGAAAGATGAAATTGGTGCAGTGTGGTGTTAAGACTCTGTTCTAATTGGAATAACTACCAGAGAGAATTGATTAGGTTTTCCATTTCCTCTCCTCTCAATCCTTTCATCCTCACTTAATTTTTTTTCTCTCTCTCTCTCTCTCTCTCCCCCCCCCCTTCACCCCTTCTGTTTCTCCTCCCCATCCCTTTGCGTCCTTTCTCCTCCCTCTTGTCTCTACTGCTCACTCCTCCCCCATTTCCTCTCCCCCCCCCCTCTCCTCTGTAGCTGAACAAGGCGTTCCAGGAGGAGGAGTCACCAGTGGTCATATACTGCATCAGCATGCAGTGGTTTCGTGAGTGGGAGGGCTTTGTCAAAGGAAAAGACAATGGTAATTGGACAGAAGTCTTGCCTTTCCACCCCCATTCCTGTTTATATGTCTGATTAAAAGGCTAAATGTTTCCCACGTGACAGTTGTGTTTGATGTCTGCTGATACTTTATTATGGAAAAGCTTCTGATTTAGTTTGATTAGTTTAAACATACGGTCAGGTCTGTGCATTTACATGGCAAATACACACTGTTCTTTACATACACATGTTTTATGTGGGACATCCAAAAGCTGCTCACGTACAAAAGAAAGTGAAGTCCCACTTCTTCTCTTGATTTATCTTCAAAGAGTTTGCTTTAGTCCCCCGAGTCAAGTTTCCCTCCCGCTACAGCAAAATGAAGCGTCACAATATATTTTGTTTTCTTGCATTCGTTCAATTTTTTTTTGTTGTGCTTCCCTTGCTTCGTATTGTCACATCTATTTATAACGGCTTACATCTGGCACGTCTGCAAATGTCTTTTTTTTTTCCTTCTGACTTCTGCTCCTCTCATATTTGTTTTCTCGCTGTAGCAAGCGGGGAGCAGAGATTGCTTTTTATCGTGTGACAAAAACATTTGACACTTTAACATCGCTGCTCTTTGAAACAATTAGGATTGAGGAAAAATATCTCTGCCGTATTACCGCTGTGAATAATTATGACAAGTAATTATCTTTCTTTCTCTTTAAGATCCACCGGGACCCATTGATAACTCCAAGATAACAGTAAACAAGAACGGCCATTTAACACTCAAACAAGGTACTAACTAACATGTTGTATTATTATGAATCATTTTAAGAAGCATGAAATAAGTAAACAGGATGGATAAATAGAACCTGTTGTTCGTGCAGATCTGTGGATTGTAATAGTATTAACTACGTAGTGACTATGCACATATTGGTGATATTTAAGTGCGTGTGTTTGACCCTGCAGGAGCTGACTCGGGGCAGATCTCTGAGGAGACGTGGAACTTCCTCCACACCATATACGGCGGCGGTCCACTTGTGACGGTTCGGCCAAACGTCAGCCACCAGGAAGCAGAATCATCGCACTCGGAGGAGAAGATCGAGATGGAGACGCGCTCTGTTTAATCAAGCACTCACAACGGAAAACATTCAAGAAATGAAAAGCCTTTTTATTTTGCACTTGACTTTGATTTCAAAAGCATTCAAGCAAAGGACCTCATCTTTACCGCCACATGACAGCCTTCGACTGCTGACAGAGGGAATTAACATGTCTAAAAAAAAAAAAGGTTTGTCATGTTGTACAAATCTGTATAAAGAGCTCTTAAATTTCTATTGGCACTGTAGTGTTCGTGTGTCAGGTTGTTTTCAGAACCAAGCATTTAAACTATGTGCAGCTAAGAATTCCACTGAATGCCATATTTCTTTTCTTTTTTGTTTGTTGACTAAATGAGCACATATTGTATGTCCATGTGTCTTGTGTTGCTGATATTGATAAATCACAATACACCTTGCTGTAGATATATCACACATTGTTCCTGTTTTAAGAGAATCTTGTCCAATGAATGGTAAGAGAATCAAAATGTGACACTTTAAAGTGATTGAAATTCTAAGGTTATGAAGGGACTAATTACTGAGTAGTCTCAGGAATTAATTTTGTGTTTTGCACTGTTCTGTAGACGTACAAATTGGCATGCTCACGCAAATGTCTGGTTTGTATTTGAATGTACCAGTACTGATTAGTATGTTGGTACAAGATTCAGCACTTGGTAACTTACCACAGAAGGGAGGGTTAATAATATGATGTTAATAGAATAGAATTTTTTTGTAGAAAATATGTGGCAGGCAGTGTCTGAAGAATGCATGCTTTAACACTCAATCCCAGTTTAACACCACATGTACCTGCATGTACCTAATGCAAAGCTGCTCATAAAATGTGCACGCAAATCATGATCTGGATCTAACTTCACTAAATTGTACAGCTACAGAAAGCATATTGCAGTATGTAATCAGCATCATCAACAATCTAGTTAATTAAAGTCATTATTTTTGTGTATGGGCATGGTATTGCTTAATGCTGATAGGGGGAAGTGGAATGATGTACTATAAGTTTTTGCATATGGATGTCACTTGAGTAAGATCTATCCTGAATTTTGCTGGCTGACACTATTAAAACGTGATGAAAACATGTTGAACATTGTGGCCACCTTGATTTTGTCACCATTTCTGCTGGGTGGAGAGGTCGTTACATGAGAAACGGGGAAAATTAGAAAAGAAAAAGTAAATTATTCGATGTATTGTCCAACATAAAAAGTGTCAATAAACCGTCATCAATTAATCGAGGAGACAACGAAGAGTGTTAGACCGCTTGTACTCTTGGCAGGGGCAGAAATGTACAGTATAGTGTTGCATTTTCACGAGCGCGGCTGAGTCGGCTCACACACCCCGACTAGTTGACTGGATTGAAAACATGGCTGCGGCCGAACGTGCAGCAAATTTACGGAAGTGAGGTATGTGTATTTCTTGAGCTACAAACGCTATTTAGAAGTGTGCCTCTAGTTCGGTGGTTGTAGTACAGCAAATGACAAAACCTTAATTTATTAGCTCACCAAAAATGTCTATGACCGGCATTGTTGGCAGTACACAAATACATCGGCAAAGTTATGCGCGGAACAATCAGCTAGCTTGGCTAGCTAATACTAGGCTGCAGCGGCTAGCCGTAGTTAGCTGCTAACTGGTTACTAACTACCGTTATACTACTTGACTGCTAATCATACCGCTTCTGTCTGTGTGTTAAATGTAAACCTCGGCAAAACACAATGTTAGTAGCGATTCCCTCCATTTGTTTATGTATTAATGGTGGATTTAAAGACTATCAGTTGTCGAGCTAGTTTAGCTAGCTTCATGTTAGTAACGCTCTTAGAGGGGCTAACGTCTGAAACCGCCACGATTCTTTGCTGCACGATGCGGTTTATATGAAAACTAGCGAAGGTAACGTTAGCCAACTTGGCTAACTAGTCGTTAATAAGAAAAGAAAATAGGCTTTTAGATTGTGTTGTACTTGTTCGCTGGGTGTTACAGGAAGCGTCTGGGATAATAAATGAATTTCACGGGTGCAACAGTCTGCAGTTTGGTGTCTCAAGCGTTAATGTTATATATTTAGCCCCGAGAGCTAACGGTAAGTTAGTTAGCTAAGGCTATCCTGCTAAACAGCGAGCTAACGTTGGGTCAAGTAACGTTCGCTTGGAAGTTGATCCATGCTAACGTTTAACCTGCTCTCCAGTTCTACGAGCCAACTGGGCTGTTTTGAGTTTTAATCCTGAACTTTAGAGTTAACCTGCTGCAAACTAGTGTTAACTCAACCGGCAGCATCTGTAGTTAAACAGCATCCAACTTTCCGACATTTATCTCGCGGCAGCTGGGATGTTGGGATTTTAAAACGGTATGTATACCAACAGCACTTAGTGGGTTTGTAGTTGCCAGTAGGCCCTGTGAAGTGTGGAAGTGTTGAACTACAGGTCAGCAACAGAGATGAACTCTCCAGACGGTTAAACAGTACAAAGCTTGTTTGTTTGCCATAAAACAAATGTGTCCCTAAACTCAGGCGTTAGCTTAGCTGGATTGCCAACATTAGCATTCACACATAGCTAGTAATGTGTGTGTTTACTAATGTGTAGCTGGAGTTTACAGCCTTACAATGTAAATGAAACCAATGTTTTGTTTATGATTGTAAATGTCCTGTGAGTAAGTCGTGGTCTGTCATGATGATAATAGTAATGTAATCAGCACGTGTTAACATAACTTCACCCAAACGCGCTTTAGTAAAGAACAGGAAGTGGTTTGATTGAGAATTACAATCACACATGGGTCCTGTGTGAGTAATAACATGTTCAGGCTTTGACACGCAACATTAATGGTTAAACTTCCACGATCAGCGTTATAAGTATGCTTACACATTCAAAGAATTTAGCTCTCAATTTACATACACATACAGTTAAATACAAGGACTGCAAAAGCTATGTACAGATATAAATTTGGGTAAAGAAAGCAACAACAATGACAAAATAATGAACTTGCTCAAGATCTATTTTGTAATCTTTTTATCTAGAGCATCATTTGTTATTGTATTGTATTGTTGGTATGAAAATTGTTTGTTTACTGTGCTGTACCACAAATTGGGGACATTAACATTTTCTAAAGTCTAATCCTTCTACTGCAAAATCATAAATTAGTACCTGTCAGATTTTACTTCGACCTGTTGTGCTGAGACGTTCCTTGAAAAGGCAGCAATAGTTTTTAACTTGCTTTTATTTTATTCAATAGAAGTTGTGAAATGACATTTCTCTTTGTATCACTAACTGTCATCTGTCATATTCCCGCCACCAACAGAGAGAGAACACAAATCAAATGCTGCTCTGTGGTCTACAGCGGTGGTTCCCAACCTTTTGTGGCTTTCGACCCCTATAAAACAAAGCAATGTCTACTTGTGACCCCTCGTCAGACATTATGGCCTTATTGTTGACATGATTTATAAGCAGCTCAACCAAACAGTGGTTTATTTATATCAGATTTATTTTCTTCTTTCGTTTTTTTAAAGCACTTTTTAGGTAACAGGTTAAAAGTATCCTGTATTTTAGAAGTCATGTTGAACATGACGTTTGTTTACATTTGTTTGAGGCTAATCTTAGATAGGGTAGTCAGACTGAAGTAATAATAACTTACTTTCTATTGTTTCATGGCTGTAAAGCGCTGATGTTGCCAACAGGCACCTGAAGGCAGCATTAGATGTTTGTTAATGTTTTTCTCAGCTGTGCCAACAATGTGGTAATTATAGGGATAAGGACATGTGAGCAAATGTTTCATATAGTTGTTCAGCCAAACTGTCACCCTGATCATTTTTGAATTACTGATTAATTTTCTAGTTTTTGAGAGCAGGTCAGATGAGGAGGCTTAATTAGTTTTGTCAATTTGAGTCCAAGGGTGAGTGCTCAGTCTGAAAAACTTGCCCCCCCCTCTCTGTTTTTCTTTCTCTCTCTTATTTTATGCATGGACAAATCACATTAGCTTTCTCAGCTGGAGTCTTTAGCGGAGTGTGAGTAAATTGTGAATGTGGTAGTGCTTGTTCCAGGTGACTATTATGTTAGCTGAAGGAATATTATCAACATTTATTTGAAGCCAGGCTAGCCTCTGGTTTTGATGTTGCTGTGTTAATTTAGCACAGTGCAGGAAAAAAGAGGAATTGTCCCAGGAATAGCAACAAGGAGCAATTTATAAAAATCCGATTTGTCCCACAGATTGATGTACTTGAAAACTAATGTGACTGAGCACCAATCCACAATGTTAATTGATGCAATCATGTCTCCCTTCTACAATGGGACCCTGTGACTACAGTATGTATCATGTTCTGCAAAAGGACACCAAGTGAGATCATCTCCCCCTGAATGTCACTTTAATATGACCTTTCCCACGTTGCATATTGTCCTCTGTTTGATTTATAATTCGAGCTTTTATCTAGAGGATATTTGTGGCGAGTTGTTTTTTATTTCTCTGCTTTAGTGATGCAAGCTTTGTGAATACCATTCAGAGAGTCTATCACTGATCTGCAGCTACCCGAGAGGAATATGTATGAAGCAGATCTTTCTATGTTTTTAAGTCCTTGAGCTTTAGGATTGCAGTCTCATGCTGAGGAGGTGTTTATTCAATCTCATCTTGAAGGCAAGAACAATATTTGATGTGATGTCTCCGACAACAGCAGGGGGGATGACTGTTGTTACGGCAGAGTGGAGAAAGCTCCTGTCAATGCATTTGGTGTTAGCCCTGCGGAGTAACAAAGCATGGCTTGGTGGTTCGACCTGGCACTTTAGCTGAGGGTAGCAGTGGTTTCAGGTCTGGACAGTTGGGAGTATGCATCTTGAAAGGACAGTTGTGGCAGCACTTCTCAACGGGTGCTGTGTGCACATTCTGCAAGGGGGTTTTAACTCAGCGGGCCACCCAGCGTGGGAGGATCCTCTCCTTGGTGCTGGTGTGCCCTTGCCGGGCACACTTCTTTGCTGCGACAGGCTTTAGGTTGGCATGGAAAGGTTCAGGTCAAAGATGGATCGCGGCTGTAAACACAGAACCCGTCTCCGCCCAAGAGTTTGTGTAACAGCTGACTACATGAATGCAAGTTAGAGCAATTCTTTGGGGGATTAGATAGTGTGTTTCCTGTAACAAGCTCCAGCACAAAGCACACTCCCTCTGTCTTTTTGTTTTCTGGCTGCTGTGAAATTAATGAGGTTGCCTTCAGGTGCGGTTGGGAAATGACAACATTAATAAAAACACTCTGACGGAAAACTACAATTGTAAAGTCTACTTGTGCTACATTGGGGGGGGGGGGTTAAAGTTCACAGCATGATGTCACACAAATGGGCCAAATAAGTGACACACCCACACCAACTCCCAACCCTGCATCTAATCGTCCCATCTCCAGATTTAGTGTCAGTGCAGTGTGAGTTAAGCCTAAAGTTTGCGAGGCATTCACCCAGGCAAGACGGTAGTATTCCATGATACTCCTGACCATGTAGTCTAACCACGGCAGGACATCTGATGAAAACTCAAAATGTCTTTCATTAACTTAACTTTTTTTCTAATTACTATAAATACGACTAGATGATTAGGTTTACATTCACAGACTTGCGCACTAAAATTAGTTAATTGTAGAGTTAATGTCTGGAAAATGGAGCGACTTTGTTTATTGTTTTTCCCATTGATTCACAGTTTCCAAAGAAACCATAATGTAATCTCTATTACCTGGGGAGTTATTACCTCCGCCAAGGAAGTTATGTTTTCGTAAATCATGATT
The DNA here is from genome assembly GCF_900634415.1 of Cottoperca gobio. Classification (NCBI taxonomy): domain Eukaryota; kingdom Metazoa; phylum Chordata; class Actinopteri; order Perciformes; family Bovichtidae; genus Cottoperca; species Cottoperca gobio. The sequence continues at coordinate 4,896,953 of NC_041371.1, read as the reverse complement.
ACGGAAAAACCTAGAATGGTGCCAAGGAAGAGCCCATTTAATTTGGGTGCAGATCCTAAACATGGGGCAGACGCACACACATTATGTTTACATTTACACATTATTGTTATTGCATGAAGGCTGCCTGTTATCTGTAAAATGGATTATTTCATATACAATAAGATATCCAATATTTACTACTCTTTAGTGCCTGGTAACATTTGGCTTGTGTTAATGTTTCAGTTCACATTGTAAGCTACAAGATTTTAGTTCAAATGCACGGTAATGTACTTCATCTGCGGGATGCCTCAGGCGACACACAAAGCTTTATTGTGCCTTAAATTGTGTCAGAGGTTTAGGACATGACTATTAACTTCCTATGGATGTCCAAACTCTAAGCCAGTAAGCCTTGTGTAGGATTCTTGTTGTCGGAGCATTACAATTTTTGTACGTTCTGATAAATTGTGGAAGGATTGCAGCCTGTTGGTCCTCCGGCACACCTGTTCTAAAGAGATAAACAGTCTACAGTGTGTGTGATGACAAACGTCTGTCTGCGGCGTTATCTCTGCTGAATTGTGTAAGCATCACAGTGTAGCTTCTGTGTCAGAAATCGCTCACGTATTCTTTGTGTGACAGAATAAGCAGTAATCTCTGCAGGGAGGAAATAAATACGCTCTCAATAAAACATACACACACATTTGATTTCTTTAGTTTAGTGCAGGTAGTTTCACCCTTTTTTTCAGTCATCTGCTTGGCAGCTTTAGGGGCTTTTCATTACTTAAAATGCTCACTGTGCTGTAGTCACCTTTTATCTCTGGCGTAACCAAGCACATACAGATGAGTCTTAAAGCTGTGACATTTGTGCGAGTGAAAGACTGTGGGATTTGTTGTTAAGGCTAGATGGAAGAGCTGACCTTTTTTTTTGGGTTATTTTGTAGGCTTTTTTTATTGGGTAGTAAAGGTAATGGAGAGGAAAGAGGGGGGAGGGGACATCAACCATACTTTAACTATTAGTGACTATCAGTCAGTCTTTGTTGGAGGTACAATCTTTCTCCATTTTTGTGTTAAAGATTTCTTGCTGGATTCTAATATCTTTAATAGATATTTGTCTTGCACCAATATACGAGCTGCGATATTGCTCAAATAGATGGTAGAGAACAGTCCATCAACAATTATGAGATCTCTCCTTAGCGTGTCTTTTGACCGTTTTAATATCTTCTACTTCCTTTAATGTTTTTCTGTTATACGGACCTGTGATGAGACATCTACTTTTGCCCGTGGACAGAAGGTGTTGCTTAGCTACAATGACAGGAGAAATCAATACTCTGGTTTGAGCTGAGCAATGACCCGAGTGATATTTAACAAAGACCTTTTGGTGAACGCTTCTGTTTGAAACACCCCAGGGTGCCATTCATGCATTCATTTTTATCCTGCCTGGCCAGAGAAACCAATTGAATGTACAGCTGTTGCAAAGACAGTGCCATGATGTCACAATTGCGCTGTACATGTTTGCAGTCTTCAGTGATTATTTTTGACTTAATGAAGTGCATGTATCTGTCTGTGTGTGTTTTGCAGGTGCCCACATTCTGCTGCAGAGGAGAGAGCACCAGGATGAGGAGACTGTAGGCACCCGCCGTAGTATGGCCGCGTCCCGTTCCTCGCGTGTCACAAGGTCGTCAGTGGGGCTCAATGGATTGGATGAGAACTTTTGTGGTCGAACCCTCAGGAACCGCAGCATCGCCCAGCCGGAGGAGACCTCGGTGCCTCCGCTACCAAGGGCCCGCTCGCCCAAGAAAAAGCAGGAGTCGAAGCAGGACGGCAAACAGGAGTCGAAGCAGGAGTCGAAGCAGGAGTCGAAGCAGGAGTCGAAGCAGGACGTCAAGCAGGAGTCGAAACAGGACGTCAAGCAGGAGGCGAAACAGGACGTCAAGCAGGAGGCGAAACAGGACGTCAAGCCGGAGGCGAAACAGGACACCAAACAAGACGTTAAGCAGGATGCCAAACAGGACTCAAAGCAGGACACCAAGCATGATACAAAGCAGGTCACTCAGCAGGATGACCAGCAGCAGGCCTCGTTGCAGGGAAAGATAACTGACTCAAATGCTTCTCCAGCTGAGACGGAGCAATGGACCAGCTCCAGGAAGCGGGGCGTGTCCTGTTTAGAAAAAGACATTAGTCCTGAGAAGTCGGAGAACTGTGATAGAGGGAAGGGGGCGCGGGATGCCTGTTCTCAAATCAAAAGGGCCAAGCGGTGCTCCCGCTCTGGAGAGTCTCAGGGACACGAAGAGGACCCTGAGCCTCTGAAATCTGAAAGTCCAATCTCTGTCCCAGAGTCTAGCAAGGACAACAGTTGTGAGGAATTTCCCAGCCAAAACTCTGCTAACACAGCTCCTGCCTCACCTGTCCACAGTAAAGAGGGAGGTGAGCTGACAGGGGGGAAGGCAGAGGATGGTCATGTGGAGTGTGACGGGGCTGCTCAGCCCCCGAATTCTCACAAGGCCTCTAATGGACTCGGAGAGACTAAAGCAGAGGAGCCTTGCACACTCACTGAAGAGCCTAGTGCAAACCCTAACTCTACCACCAGCTGCCCATCGCTGCTTAACGGTAGTCAAACGGGGGCTCCATCATCCCCTAATCCCGCTGTGCCTTGTAGAAACTCTGTCCCTCTGCAGATGGAGGTCTCTGGCTCAGGGGAATCGCCAGCCTCATCTGCGCCGACATTTGAGGCTGTTCCAGAGGATCCTGTCCCTGAGTTGATAGTGGCTCAGGAGCAGGAGGTGGAGGTGGAGGAGGTGGAGGTGGACGTGGTGGGTGACCTGTTGTGTCTCGACCACGAGGAGCAGGTGACGGCGAGTGAGAACGACACCAACGGCCGGCCGTTTACACCAGTGCAGGAAGCTGCGGCCTCCACCTCCACCATTACCACCAACATGAACAGTAGTCCAATCAACAGCAACTCAGGAGAAACTACACCCCCACTAGCAACAACCCCCTCCCCCACAGAGCCAGGGAGCAACCCCTCAATATCCAGCACGCCCCCCTCTTTCACAGAGCTCTATGAACACAGATACACCCTGCGGACTTCACCTCGGAGGGCTGCCACTGGTGGCAAGGCCTCCTCCTCCAAGCTCAGCTCTCCTTCCAGAGACAATGGTCCCTTGAGTGAAGAGGGGGAGGTGGTGGTGGAGCCGCAGGAGGACTGTCCTGTGGTGGAGGAACCTGCTCCCTCAGACTCTGTTGGCCCCTCCTGTGAAGAGCCGGTCTCCTTGGATCCTGGAGACCGGGCAGCTGGTGAGGACAGTGTCCCTGTGGTGGGCATAGAGGCCGAGCAAAGCAAGGAGCTGACGCGGAGCCAGGCTGCAGAGGAGGAGGAGGAGGAAGAGGAGGAGCCAGACGTGTATTACTTTGAATCAGACCACCTGGCTCTTAAACACAACAAAGAGTATGTGGGAGCTCCCTGGAGATTCTGCTCTCTCCTCATCTTTTGTTGATGTAGCGCTCTCACACATGTTGATCACTGTGTTCTGTGATCATTGCATTACTTCTGCTCTTTGCTTTTCAATGAACCAGAGACGCATTTGAGTTGATGAGGATTTTTATGTGCTAAGAATATTCTGATGTTTTGAAAGTGCTAAACATAAAAGCTTAAAGCTCTATTATTTATCAGAGGTAGTGTGTTGTGAACCGCCCTCACAGATTCACTGTGGTTATGGGCTTTTTTTGTCTAAATTTCTTTTCCGATTGTTTCATTTAAATAACTGTTGGAGGCCTGAAGAGGTAAAACTCATTCCATAAGAAATAAGCTAAATTTGAGTGGAAGGATTATATTTTAGTTCTTTCCTGCCCTGACGATCGCCACACATCCCCTCATACTTATCTTTCATCTGATTGGAACATTTAAAATGTTTAGCAGACACTCCTCATCCCTTACTTTGCAAATGAAAGGAAGCATCACATACGTGTACCTGGGTTTCTGCGGCACCAAGGCATAGATGGATAATTATCTCAGGTATTTTTGGAGTCTTTTCTCCGTGTTTATGGGAGTCTCGGTGAGCATCTAACTTTAGCTCCTGCCTTGTTTTACACGTTTCAGCATGCAATTTCCGCCTTCAATCAGGTGCTGTGATTGTGTGAATTAGCTGCCACTTGTCATCTTTCCATAAAAATACTCTGCTGATTGCCTCCATTCTCTCTCTTCTCAGTAAGATGAGTTTATTTGAGAGGGAAAGGATTCCTCAGTGGAGGGCTTTGTTCCTAGTTGTGTTGTCAGTAGTCAAACAAGATAGGATGTTTATGTTGGTGGACAGGTCCCATGCTGCGCTCAGCCAGGCACTGCTAACCACTGTGGCAGGTCAGCTGATACATGATGCATCTTCATAACAGGAGGGGCAGAGGTTGGTAGAGGCTTGGAGACATCAGCTGAGGTCCCTTTGTCTTTGACACCGGTATCGGTCATTGTAAGATCTCACTGCTCTCGTATTCCTAGGTAATTCAATCAAGATTCTGTGGCATGCCAAGTTTTAGGTTGTGCTGAGCGAGGAGTATTTTTGAAGGCTCTGATCAATGCAGTGAGGAGTCATCTTTAGGGAAGCATGACGAGGCATTTTTCGGTTGCTGAATATGGAGAATTGACACAGATATGATTGATTACGTGTATACAGAGCATCTTGTATTTCCATCTTGCAGTGTTGTCTATTTTGACACAGTTCCCTCTACCAACTTCATGTCAATATTTTAAAAGCAAACCCCAATCCTTGATTATCAGGCATTAACATAGCAACACCTTTGTCCTAGCCAGCTTTTCATTTGGCACCAGTGTTTGTCAGTGGACCTCGGGCCCAGCAGGTGGCAATGGTACACCAGGTTTGTTCACCTTGCGGGAGTCCAGAGAGCTGAGAGGCTAAGCCAAGTCCTCCTCATGTCCCGTGAGCAGATTAATGCACACACAGATCGTCTGTTCATCTGAGGAAGGCAGCGTACTTGCTGCTTTCTTTTGCATTCTGTAGTACAGGAACTGTGCAGCAGAGTGTTTTGGTGCCACTGCTGCAGAGAATGGTTTACAGCTTGCATTGAAGCACAGCACTCACTGATGCTGCACAAGGCCTGCAGAGCTTCACGTAGTGTAAAAGGGTGGTGTCTAACTAATGAAGGGATATGAGGTTAAACACAGTTGACTTGTTTGAATGTTTAGCTTGTAGGATTTTCAAACCACCAGCAGCTGTTTGAATAAATTGTGCCTCTGCATTGATTTCCATTCATGTCCTGTTAGGGGAGATTGATCCACTCTGCTTCACTGAGCACTTGCATTAGGTTATAGCCAGGTAGTATGCTGTCACATTCCTGTCGATTCCTCCTGCTCTGCTCGCACTGTAGGGCCTCTGCGTCAGTACCACACTTAGTCACTGACATCTCAGTTTGCAGCGCTTCTGTTGCCCCAGAGGGTGTGAGTAAAAAGGTCGGATTTGTACAGCGCGGACGGCTCCTCAAGCACTGCAAAACCAAGTGTTTGTCATGCAAAGGTTTTGCTATTGCTATGAAATAGTGATGTGCACAGTTCCAGATCAGAAAAGTGGATTCTCTCTTACCGTTTGAACTTTAATTTACCAGCTGCAGTTCGTTATGGGCTGCATTTAGAGGTGTTCACTATTTGCTGAAGCAGCTGGTTTGAGACGCAAAATGTCTGGCACACACAAACGCCTGTAAATGTGTTAATTGCAAAATAAGTGTAAAAGTTTGGAGAATGTTTCATGTCTTTTGCAAGTATTCAAAGCAACTACTTTCCTCTTGTGTTGATTTTGTCCTTGTGGACAAAGGTGGTAGTGTTTCCATGAGCACTGCTCGTAAAGATATTAATCTCTCTAGCATATGCATTTGTTTTCTCGAATCGAGGGCAAGAAAGACGCAACTTCTCTTTAATATCTTTATTTTTACACACAGCTGTTTTCAGGCTGCAGAGCGTTCACAAACCACAGTTGGTTGCCTGGTGCATGTTGGTCACCATGATTATTTGCGGTGCTACCGTTGCACGACAAATGCAGCGAACATTATTCACAAAGAAAAGAAATAAAAGTAAAAATCTCCTCCTGCTTCCTTTTAACTGGCTAACTTACTCACTGTGAAAATGTAAACGTAGGCTCTTCCGGTCTGCATGCTGTAAATCTTTTCGTCCTGCTTATGTAGGTCATTCAGAAGCGTCAGTATTAAATGTAAACTGTTTCATAACCTGTTAAAAACTTCTTGTAGTAGCTTTAAGTTCTCAGCAGCATGGTTGAATTATGCATCGTCTGGGGTCTAAAAGTGTGATGCACTGCAGCACTGCAAGTGTCAGGTTGAATAATGTAAGCAGTCCCTCCCTTCCACTGGTGTCTAACCTCGCGTCTCTCCGTGTCAGTTATCAGAGGCTGCTGCAGACCATTGGAGTTCTCGAGGCCCAGCGCACGCAGGCCATCCTGGACCTGGAGACGTTAGCGCGTCACCAGAGGGAGGCACTCGGCGATCCCATCACCTTCGTGGAGCAGCTGCAGAAACGGGTAACAAACATACAAACCTCAGTCTGTAAAGTAATAAAACTGTTCTGCCATAAAGTCTTTATGATGCCTATAATATTAATTGTCACAGAGGTGTTTCTAATTAAGGGTTTAAATCTTTTGGTATCTCACGATTTCGATTCAGCACACGGGGGATTAGATTATTACGTTTTTATATTTGAAAAAGTTATATCGACTGATTGTAATAATGTAAACACACAAAAGCAAACGTGAGACGAAAGGTAACTGTTATTAATGCTGAACAAATAAAACTGAAAAGTTTAGTAATTCTCCATTCTGAGCGACGTGCAATGCAACGTGCACGCTTCCAGGTTAATGTAGTCTTTCACAGCGCTCTGAGAAATGTCTCAGTAACATCTTGTTCTTGGGTTCTCGCCTGAGGAATACCTCGCTGGTTGAAACGTTGCTTGAATAAATATTTGGAAGCTTGTAAAATTCAGTGTGCACAGTGTCTACTTCTCCTTTTCCACAGTATGACTCATATTTAGTTCTGCACCTGTTCACAACTGGGACAGGATGTACACACGGGGCACATTGGTTTATTTCTGACTGCTGAATGAAGTAAATTAATCCGGTAAATGCAAATACTAAACACAATCGGCTACAACGTTCTAAAACATAAGCGTTTGTTCCTCACATGTTCTCGCGTCTCTAACCTTGTTGCAGTATAGTTTTATAGAAGTTGAATTTGTATTGTATTGTATGGATTGTTACCCTCAAGTCTTGCGATCCTCAGGTTTCGTTGGGCTTGCCGCGGCCCCAGCGAGTCGTGCAGCTCCCTGCCATCGGATGGGAGCAGTACACCTCCGGCCTCAGTGACTTTGAGAGAGAGTTCTGCGACAAGAAACGCAAAACCAGGCGGCTGAAGCTGATCTTTGACCAAGGCACGTGTAACATTTCAGTTGTCTTGGTCTCTTTGTGTGACGTTTTTTTTTTCCATCATCAAAATAAACAGAGAAATTCTTCTGCCTAATTCTGCTCCTTCAGGTTTGCCTGCTCGACCAAAAAGTCCCGTGGAGCCCAAGAAGGAAGGCGAGTCGTCCACCATGTACTGCTCTCTGCCCACTAGTGACGCTCTAGAGAACAGCAGGCAAGCGCAGGTACGGCTCTGCCTCCTTACTAAAACAACAGACGCACACATGCTGCTGCTGTGTGCGTCTCCCATTATGTGTATCATTAGTGGAGATGTGGCTACGTGCGTTCCTCACTGTCGCTGGTGAGTCACGATCGGCTGCAGGTTGCCCCACAGATCTAAGGTTATTAGCATTTTACACCACGAGGCCTTCTCCAACCTCATCTCCTCCACTCTTACTCCTCGGGAGAGTTCAACATGTGAGCACAAATAATGGTATCTATGGAAACATGAGGAGCCCGCCTCCCCCACTCCTCTGATTACGTGTGTGTGTGTGTGTGTGTGTGTGTGTGTGTGTGTGTGTGTGTGTGTGTGTGTGTGTGTGTGTGTGTGTGTGTGTGTGTGTGTGTGTGTGTGTGTGTGTGTGTGTGTGTGTGTGTGTGTGTGTGTGTGTGTCCACATTGTATAGGCAGTACGGTTTCACTTTTGATTGATTGTTGGGAATAGACATCGCCAAGCGTTTAGCACTGAGCAAACAACTCTTTCTGTTGTACTCCCCGCTTTATATTGTGCGGGCACATTTGCATTCTCCCGGGTTACACTCTGAATTCTAACAGGATTTTGTTAGTCAGTCAAAAGTGTCGCTGTTTCTTTTCTGCTTTTTCTCAACGACGCGTCTCAAGTCTCATCTGACAGCCGGGCTTTGTACGTCAAACTGACGGCTTCAGTGCACCAGTTCGTTTGCACAGATCTCTTTTTAAATGGTGGAGTGCCCCATTATCTGTGTATCTTTGAACATGGCTCGTGTTGTCTTCACAGATGATCAGGGGGAGGATTTGTCAGCCAAACAAGTCTGACACGTTCAACCAGCTGTGGACTGTGGAGGAGCAGGTAGGTGTAAGATGTTTTAGAGCTGCACTGTGTGTCCCGGCACAACTGTGTGTCCCGGCACAACTGTGTGTCCCGGCACAACTGTGCTCCGTGTGTGAGCTGTGATGTCGGCAACACACCCGGCCGTTTTGTTAATAAATGACTAGAGCTCATATAGGCTCTTAATTCTGCTCTCATAGTGCACTAGATTAATGCATTGTGATAAAATCATATTAAATACATTAAACACTAACACACGAAGCAGCGTATCATTATAATAATTAGTCTTTACATGGTTTTCAGCTGTTGTGTTTTATATTTCTTTGCTAGAAAAAACTGGAGCAGCTTCTTCTTAAGTTCCCTCCCGAGGAAGTGGAGTCCAGAAGATGGCAGAAGATTGCCGATGAGCTCGGCAATCGAACGGCAAAACAGGTGAAAGAGAGAGAGCCAGGATTTAACGGGGAAGGATGCACGCTTGTTTGACTTTATTTAGCGGCTTAGTTCAGAATATTTGGGTTTATTTGCACATTTGAAAATGATACTTGAAGATGACCTACGCCGGACTAAACGGACTTTGAACTGATTGCACTAAAGTTTACTTGTTTTATTTGCATGTCCTTCACGATGAAAACAGTTAAATTGCATTGCGTGTACATGTTGCTGTACTAAAAGGCAAATACCCCCCCCCCCCCCCCCCCAAGTACCAGGATCTCAATTACATCAAGCAGCTGTTCCTCAGAAAACATTAACAGCCATTTTCCTGTTAAAACTTTCCAGGTTGCCAGTAGAGTTCAAAAGTACTTCATCAAACTGACAAAAGCTGGTATCCCTGTGCCTGGACGAACACCCAACCTGTGCATGTACACTAAAAAGGTAACTTCTACTCATTTACAAACCCTTTAACCCCCCTGAGTGACTAATGTCTTCAAACAAATGCTTCCTTTAAAGGGACAAGGCTGTCACACTGTTGCCTGTAGAGTTATTTATCCATCGGGATCGTTTTGGTGCGAGTGTTTTGAGATCTTGGCCGACTCGCACCAAAACGATCTCCGTTGACAAACCGCTCCACAGGTGAGAGGGCCGTCGTGGGGTCTCTTTAAGGAGGGACTGGGCCGTTAATTCAGTATTGTTTTAGTTTGACTCTAAATGGAATGAAACCGTGATGATATTATTTAGATATCTTTTCAAATGTACAAGAATAAAATAGCTTTTTTTGTTTTTAAATAAAGAAATTAAAACAAATGTGATTATTGAGTAATTGTGACCAACATATGTTACTAACATGCTGATACCAATTTAACTGTGATGAGATAATAACAGCTGATATCGACTAAACCCATACACATGTTGGGCTCCATCATCATCATCATCATCATCATCATCATCATCATCATTTAGTAAAATGATTAACATGCAATCTGCACTTCAATAACATAATAATAATCTTTGTGAACTGTAATACAAACGCAGTAATTGTTGCTGTTGTGTTTACGTCTAAGTAATGACATAACGGTACATGTTGAAGGGGCCCTGTTTAAAACTGCCCCCGTTTGTACCTCAGGCATCCAGCAAGAGGCAGCACCACCTCAACAAACACCTGTACCGGCCGTCTACTTTCCTGACCTCCTATGAGCCTCCGGTCTACATGGATGAAGAAGACGAGCGCTCGGCGTATTACGGCAGCGTGCAGGACCCCTCTGCTGACGACTCGGTCAGTCCTCCGTCACAGAGCGCTGAAGCCGCAGCGCTTTTTCTTTACAAACATCCAACTCTCATTTATCTGTCCTGGGAGATTCTCTTGTTCCTGATCCCCCGACGTTGTCGTGTCACAGACTGGTGCTTTTAGTCCCCCCACCCCCCCCCCCCTCTCTTCCTCGTGTAAGCAGTGACCTGTAAGATAAGGAAAGGGAAAGGCTGCATGTTATGTTCCTTGCGGAGCTTGTTTTATACCTGACTAGTCTATTTAAATCCATTTAAGACGAGGCGCCTGCCTTCAAATAACAGACGGCCCCCCTCTTATCTCTTTAACTGAAACACCTTCGGGTGAAATGAAGCGTCTGGCCCTCGATCACGCCGCCTGCACCTCTTTCCCACTTCAATCAGGGCAGTGTGTAGAGTATAAAACGGCTAAATCAGCATGGGGGCCCAGCCATCTGAACTGCCTGACTCTTTCACCTTGCTGTTACCTAAGAGCTGACATTTTCCTTTTCTACCCTTTGATGGCAGTAACCTTTAAGTAAAAGCAGGTCGCCGCGCCCCGCTGAGAACACAGGCTGCCGGCTGCACCAGCGCATTAACAAAACAAAAGTCACAAAGGTGCTGCCAGCATGGGCCGCAATCATTTCTCACATCACCAGGTTGTCCTTTACTTTGGCCGTGTGTGCAGAGAGGAATGAAAGTCTGCGAACGCATCGGCAGCGTGGCAGGATTCTCACAAAGCCATTTCCTGTCGAGACCTAAACTTATAGTTTAACAATTAAATGTTGATCAGCTCGTCATCGCTTTGTGTGTGTGTGTGTGTGCACATTGATGTATGTTTGTCTTCCCTTCCCTCACATTCAGGATGAAGAGACTATTCCTTTGGAGTTGAGAAATTTGCCGGAGTACAAAGAGCTTTTAGAGCTGAAGCGACTGAAGAAACAGACTCTGCAGGAGATCCACGAGGACAAGGCCGGGATGCAGCACGTAGGCTTCAAGGTGAAGACTTTACACACGTTCTAACGGCTTTGAGTACGCAGCACGTTAACACTGTACAGGAAGAACAGTGATGGACTACATATCCCACAATGCAGCACACAACAGAAATAGAAGAAGCTGACAAAGAAAACAGCAGTTACAGCTTGATCTGCACTGAACTCTATAATGACTATACTTTATATTGTGTGTGTGTGTGTTTTGTGTAGTGTGACGTCTGCGGCATTGACCCTATCCAGGGAGTGCGGTGGCACTGTCAGGACTGTCCGCAGGACAACTCGGTCGATTTCTGCTCCAACTGCTCCGACTGGTGAGACCCTCCCCCTGTCATGAGAGTCAACTGACAAAATAATGATATATATTTATATTTACCTTAAATGAAATCAATTTGTCTACAAAAAGATGTTTTCATGGTTTATACTGTGGTAACTGTCCCCTTTAATATCTAAGGTCAATGTTGTAACGGACGGTTGCTCTTTCACTGACGACTTGTTTCCTTTTTTCTCCCGCTCGTCTTCCAGCTTATTCAAGACGGAGACCCACAAGCCTAACCACCACTTGGAGCCGGTGCAGCAACCAGACTCGTTTCTGGACAGGGACTACTGCCTGCCGCAGAGCACAGGCTACAACTACCTGGACCCGAACTACTTTCCAGCCAACAGATGACAGGGTCCCAGGCGCCTCTAGCTCCAGGCTCTCTCCACATATCCCACAGGCCACTCTGTGCATGGCTCCATCCTCCAAGTCTAAGATAACCGCTTAACCCGCCGCCAGGCAGGAAGGACAGCAGGCAGGCAGACAGGGGGGGAGGGGGGGGGACTGTTGGTAAACTGGCCTCCCTGACTCAAGCAAAGGGCGGCCATGTTGGTTCCTCAGAACAACGGGGCCCTGCTCCACCTCAGCCAGGTTAATCAATGGATCTGTGATTTGAATCGATACACTATTTAAACAAAAAGAAAAGGCAAGAAGGCACACCGACATTCCCGAGCTCTGTGACTCCTGGGGGGCTTTCCCCTTTCCCCTCATCGCCCTCCACTTCACCTCCCTGTGCTGCTTCGACTCTGGACATCAGTTTGGTGAAGCGCCACTTAATGGAGATGTGTGGTCGTAGTGGACTGTGAAGCCATCAGCTGAGATACACATCGGTGGTTTGTATGTATGTGTGTGTGCGCGTGTGTGCGTGTGTGTGTGCGTGTGCGTGTGTGTGTGTGTGTGTGTGTGTGTGTGTGTGTGTGTGTGTGTGTGTGTGTGTGGTCTCCGTGTTATGCGAGAGTGAAAAATGTTCTAGCTAGGTATCCGTAGAGTGAGTATTTATGAGTCGCAGCTTCTTCAGCGGGAGTTGCCGCGAGAGAAGTTTGGCGGTGACGCAGATGTCTGTTTTGTTTTTTGGCCGCAGTCTGTAGTAAGTTCTGCTGGTCCACACGACGCTGTGCACACAGACCTGTATGTGTTAAACGGACCGGGGCGCCATGTGTCAGCATGGAGCCATCCCCTACCACTGTCGCACTACGCTGCTCTCACCTTTCAAACACACACACTGGCACACACACCTCCATCTCTAGAGTCTGTCCCTTTGCTCTCTCCACTAAAACATGTCTAACAAGGAAGCACTACAGCACGGAGAGCGAGTGCGTTTGAAGGCAGGCGAATGGGAACGTATGGAAAGTTTTTTCTTTTCCGTTTTTTCTTTTCCTCCTCCCCCAATGTGTGCCGTCATGTTGAGTGTACAAGTATATGGTGAAAAGTAGCCGGCGCTAGTTGCTGTGTGCCATTTTTAAAAGAGAATTTTTTGTCTTCCTGTTTTTCTTTTGGGAGGGATTCCACCTCTGAACCCGGCAACAACTCCTCCCTTCCTGCGTGGCACCATCGCCCCCCCCCCCCACATTGTCCCACGTTATCGATCCAGTCATCACGCCTCTAGATCTTCTTTAATTTTGCAGTCCACTTTAAAAGGTCCATTTAAAAGATTGTATTTTTATTAATCTATTTAAAAAAAAGAAAGAAGAAAAAACAAGAATTGAGGTCGTGGTCGGCGCCGCCGCGGTGGAACAACCCACACAGTTTTATACACATAGATTTTGTTGTGCTTGAGTAGACACCATTTTGTATGGTTTTCGTCTCCTTCCCTCACCCCCTTTGCCTACTTCAATATCTGTGTATAACAGTCTGTTCTTATGTAAAAAAAATAATAATAATGTAAAAAAAAAAATGCTAGAGGAGAACCGTGGAAATAAAAGTATGTGAAAATAGTGTTTCTACACCTGTGGTTCCTGTATTGTTATTATTGTTATTATTGTTATTATTATTGTTATTGAAGCTCAACATTTGCTTCTTCAGTTTAGAGCTGCAACGATATTTAAACTCTCTGTGAGGAAGTTCTGCTGTTTTATATATTTGTAATCTGAATGTCGACGTTTTATAATCCCAATGATTAATTGAGAAAATAATCCGTTGATGCATTTCTAAAGGGACTAATCTTTAGTTTTATTCATCACACTTTTGATTGATTATTTTCTAGATGTTGAACGTTTTGTTTTAATGCACAGCAGCAACTAACAGCTTTTTCAATTCATCATTAAATATAAAATGTCAGCTTAAAAATGCAAAGTCAGAGCCCAGTGTTACACTTCCATTTCATTTTGTCCAATTAACCAAAAATACTTCATTCACGATTTATATAAAAGCAGGAAATCCTCACGTTTGAGAAGCAGGAAGCAACAAATGTTAGTTTTAGTTGGACAGTGATACAAGATGCAACGCGTTCAGTGACATTAATGAATTGTTTGTGTTTTTGGTGAATATTTAGTAAAGGAAACATTTCTTTATAGAATGAAAGTAACGTACAAACCTCCAGGAAAATGTTCAAGATTTATTTATTGATCTTTGGATATATGCTCCCAACCTGTGACCTTTTTAGAGGTCACTTCAAACGTGCTGCAGTGAAAGGTCACGGTTGATGTCGGATGCCTGTGTTGTGTCAGCTGTGTGGACACAAACTAAATGTTGTGTTTAAACAGGATGTTAAAGCCCCTCATCCCTTTGTTACCATTTCATTTCAGCACCTGTTGTGCTGTGAGCTTCTCACCAGCAGATGGCGCTATGAGACCATTCTCACACACACACACACACAAAAGTACACACTTAGAAATCCTCCGTTTAGCAAATGCACTGTCTTTATTAAATGTCAAATACCAGAGTCAAACAAGCACCTGCACGATGAGCTTGGAAACATACAGACATTCTTAAATACTCTTCTTCTTCTCCGCTTGTTATGTAACGCACAAAAGGCAGTTAAGCTTGTAATTCTTGCATGCTTGTTACGATACAGAGCATGTTGCTGTGCATGAGAGCATGAGCTCTCACTGACATTTCCACTTTGTAGCGCTGCAGGAACTCTCTGCTCCTTCTGGCAGAGACCTTTCACATTCATCTGGAAACATGCTCTCAGACACAGCAGGGAAATGCTTTATTTATTCAGTACAGTTATCTGCCTCGGCCCGGCAGTTGTGCAGCAGATATTGAGGTCAATGTAAGAGAGACGATGCAAGAGGGTGAAGCAGAATGTGACAACCAGGCGCGTCGTCAGTGTGGAAAGCAGAAAGAGGTTTCACTGATTGCTGGGAGTGTTTGGGGACATGCAGTTCAATGAGCGGATGTTTGGTGCAGGTGTGAAGTTATGTGGGTGTGGGTGAGTCTCCAGAGAGAGGGGAGGGGAGGGGGGGGTGAAGGTCTTCACAGGTGGAGCTCCTGGACAGCAGAGTTTGGGGGTCAGTGTTGGGGAAATTGTACAAATCAGAAGGTCTCCATCGCCTGGCAGATCTGTGCGAACACTTCATCTGGCGGCCTCTCGGCGTCGACCTGCAGGATTAAAAAAAAACACGAGCGTTTTAATACGAAGTTGAGGACGAGCTCACAGCAGACTGTGACCTCAATACCTGCTGTGGCATACACACACACACACACACACACACACACACACACACACACACACACACACACACACACACACACACACACACACACACACACACACACACACACACACACACACCTGATATGGCATTTCAAACAGTTAATTTCAGAGGACAGTTAAACCCCCTGAACAGAGTGTGATTATGTCGTGACCCTGGTGTCGGTGGAGACGTCAGTGAAAGGCTCCGAACACACAGCGAGGTGACCCCCCCGGTGCTTGTACCTGAGCGTTCTGCGCCCACACACATTCTGAAATAATTATCTCTGTTGTGGCGATGACCACTGAAGCCGAGAGGAAACAGACGTGAAGCATAATAATGTGGAAAAATGGTTTTGCTAAAATGATCTGGGGGTGGGGGGGGGGAGTATTTGTTGTTGTAATAGTCATTTTGGCCACAAGAGGCTGAAGTGCACATGTTCTAAATACTGTAGGACTAAAAGCATTCAGGGGAGTGTGTGTGTGTGTGTGTGTGTGTGTGTGCGTGCTCAAGTTATGCAACATTAATGAACTTTAGCCTCTTTAGCCATCAGAACAACAATCCTGGCAAAAACCCTTTTAAAAAACTATTAACAAAATTAAAAATGTGATATTAATACATTATATTTCTGCTAACAGCTCATGAGACCTGAGGTTTTGTGGGTGGTGTGTCCTATAAACTCCTTCACGTTGTGCAAAACGTTCCTTAATGATGTGATCGTGCACATAAAGTAACTTCTTTTAATAATTGCTGTAACGTGTGTTTGAGGCGCCTTTTAAATGTAAAGGAATTCCAGCAGAGAGGTATATAAATAAGCTTATTCTCTTTTAAAGGGTGAACTGGGAACTGAACACACACACACACACACACTCTCTTTTTAAAATGTTTCACCGTGTGCAGAAGCTTCTTGCTTTCATAATGCGCTGCCACCGCCTGGCTGTCGCTGCAGAAGCTCTCGGCCCTCCTGTGCAGGACGCCGTCTCTGTCTGCGGCGGGGGGGAGGCCGGCGGTGGATCTGCGGCGACACTGCAGACGACCGGACATGATGTCGGCCGAGCAGCTCAGCAGGAGCACCGCACTGGGCTCCCCCATCTGACACACAAGGCACAGGGAGAGGTCAGCAAGCAGGTGAACATCAGGCTGCATCTGTTTGTGACTGTTATACTGTGATACACTCTGCAGCAGACCAAAGTGACATCTTTCTTCCGTTTGTTGCAAATCATCGTCACTCTGAACATTGTTTCTGTTTGTCGGGCCATATTTTCTACCATTATCTTTTCTTTTCTTTACATTTCCCCTCTGCTGTCAGCACTGCATGTCAAACTAAGTGTCTTTCATGTTTCTGTGGATGCATGATTCAAACATTCATGTTCCCGAC
Organism: Cottoperca gobio; assembly: GCF_900634415.1. NCBI lineage: Eukaryota > Metazoa > Chordata > Actinopteri > Perciformes > Bovichtidae > Cottoperca > Cottoperca gobio. The sequence continues at coordinate 4,880,462 of NC_041371.1, read as the reverse complement.
CACACGTCTGTCAGTCCGCTGCTCTGACCTTGGCCTCGTACTCCTCCGCCCGTTTCAGGTCTCTGAGGAAACCGCAGATCACGAGTCCTTTCCCCCGTCGTACCGACGCCGCCACCGTGTCACACAGCAGCTCCAGCAGAGTGTCCTGGACGTCGAACACACACAGACGCCATTACTTTCCACGTAAACACACATTGATGCTTCAGATAAAAAGCAGGGATATGCATTTATAAAGTTGTGTGAGGCCTTACAGGATTACAACTGAGCAAAGCTCCTCCAGAGGCCCAAAGGTTTCAAGTTCACAGAGTGAATAATCCTAAATAAACTTCTGTTGTGTCAGAAATAGCAACCCTGGTGACCTGGACTCTAGTGGAGGGTTTAAAGATGAATGTTTGCAGTTCTTTCCCTGTAATACTGGCTTCATGTGCAGCGCTGGTGTCACACACAAAGACGTGCATACAGTTTTCTAAGTGCAGGATTGTTTGTGGAGAAACTCGATCAGCGAGTGATGGTCTGACTGCTGCGCTTCACTGCTCGGTTATTAGCTCCACTCAGATGCAATAAATCTGATCCTCATAAGACTCACACGTGTTCGTGATAATTACCCCGAACGCATTTATATCAATCAGAGCCGACTTGTTATTAGAAACACTTCTCAGTCTAATGACAAACAAACTGCAAAGTGACCATAAAGCAGAATCACTCGCTCGTTTAATAAAACAACAGAACATTGTAAACTTCATGAAGACTTATTGTATTACTGTATTAGTTTTAGCCGAGTGGACGGCACTTAATAATCTGGAGTGTGTACTTCCTGCCTGCAGCTGTTTTAATGCACTTTCACATATGTTCTTAATGACGTTTGTTTGAGAGTTGTGAGTTCATATGGATGTGAAACATGCTAACAGCTCTGCAGTGGTTGCTCTACTCGTTGACTCTGCTCCCAACGTCTTCATCGCTCAGATTCTGCACCGTCGTCCACGTTTGATTGCAAAAACACATTTCTGTGCAACGCATAAAGAACGCCGGTGCTCGTGACTTGCTGGTTTGACGATCTCAGCCTCGTTTGAGGAAAACTCCCAGGAAGGAAGGAAGGAAAGAAGTGGGGATTTATGTTTTGCGATGACATGACCTTGTCAAAGGCAAGATGTGCTCTTAGCTGAGTATTCATGAGCGACTCCACATCCTGAGGGCTGAGACCCTGAGCTGCCAGAAGATGTATCAAATCATGTGCTGCACCCACAGGACATCAAGGAATCCAATACTTCTGCGAGTTTAACACATGCAATATTCAAGATGTTTTTGGCAATATGCTGCTGAGAGGGACTTTCTTTGTTTTCCACCTCCGCACACCAAGATCACACAAAAGAATCCATTCTCATCACATGTGTGAAACTCTCAGGGAGTCACAGACGGCACTCTGTATTACAGATTCATAGAAAGCATACATCACCCAGACAGGAAGCTGCTGGTGTGCCGAGGGATTACACTTCATGGAGAACATTCAATTACGCTTTCTGTGTTGCCTGGCAACAGTAGAGTAACATTTCACCGGGTCGAACTCTCGCCAAGTCGTTGTTACAGATTTTACACACACACACACACACACACACACACACACACACACACACGAGCCTCTTATGTCTATAAATAATATCTATAAAACTTAACTCTGATTTTTGCAATGTGTCCTGCTGGAAACCTGCACTCAGTGATGTAACTGTGGGAATATTCATCCTCCATTACTAACTCACACACACTCGCACAACATAAAAATAAGTGTTTCCCGATGTTTGTGGACACGCGAGACACGAGCTTAATGTGCGGTAAGAAGCTTACCTTCGGGTTGCTCCACTCCGCCGACAGAAAGGTCTTTTTAAATTGTGAATCTGTTCATTGCAGCACTTTTTAAATCTTGATAAAGTGCACAGTCTGAATGTCTTATTTAGGTTTTTTAAAGTAACCATGTCTTCTCACTTTCTTATAATGGTATCTACACATGCAAATAGTTTTGGTTCAATTTCCTCAATATTTGAAATCTCCGTCAGCTCATGGAATTGAATTTGTGGGAAATAAATCACAATTTTTATTACTTTCCAGGAACTGTGTCCCCATTTGTGTCTGCCCGTCTATAAAGCAGTAAAACAAATCATCCCGTCAGTGTTTGAATATTAGATATGATACTTCTTGTGCTAATGTTACCGCTGCATTAATGTGCACGTCGCATGTTACTGCTGTAGATGTGTAACGTGCTCATTTCAACTCCTTCATGTACTGTTGGGTAGTTTAATCCACCATCAGTGTTTATTTGCATATTTGTAGGTGTTTTGAAGAAAATACATCGTGCAATTTGTTGTTTGCTGCTAAATTCACTACAATTATTTGAATCTTGAATTTCATATTCATGTTACATGAATAACATTGAACTGAGAATCTTTTTAAGTCCTTTGCTAAACATTTAATTTACTAGTTGAAGGATTTCCACTCAAGCAGACTGTCCAACAGCTGCTGCAGGTGCAGGTGCAGGTGCAGGTGCAGGTGCAGGTGCAGGTGCAGGTGCAGGTGCAGGTGCTGCTGCAGGTGCAGGTGCTGCTGCAGGTGCAGGTGCAGGTGCAGGTGCTGCTGCAGGTGCAGGTGCTGCTGCAGGTGCAGGTGCAGGTGCTGCTGCAGGTGCAGGTGCAGGTGCAGGTGCTGCTGCAGGTGCAGGTGCAGGTGCAGTGTCGATCAGCTGCATCTGAAGCAAATTTGAATCTTAGTTTGTGAAATACTCTAAGCTTGTTCTGACTTCCTTGGCTGTGCTCCAGATCACTAATACAGCCTTATTTTTTAGTAAAGCTAACTAAACTCCATTATAACAGGAGTAACTGTTGCATTTGTTGGGGGACTACTTTCAGCTGCGTATTAATACACATCTGGTGCTCGAGTATTTACAGCAGCAGAATGGTGTATGTGGGATCGACTCAAGATTAAACAGTGTCCGTGTTGTAATGAAGGAACGCATCACACAGTGTAACAAGGGATAATTATATTATCAGTTGTTAGTTGGATCAATTCATTGCTGGTTTTGGTGTTTTTATGGGATTTGTTGACAAAAAGAACAAGATGGAATATTTCTAGCTTTACTCTTGAAATAATTCCATCCATCGTCTACCGCTTATCCGGGATCGGGTCGCGGGGGCAGCAGCTCCAGTAAGAATCTTAGAATCGGAGAATCTTCCCTTCTCCGGGCCACATCCTCCAGCTCCGACTGGGGGATCCCGAGGCGTTCCCAGTGAGGAGATATAATCTCTCCACCGAGTCCTGGGTCTTCCCCGGGGTCTCCTCCCAGCTGGACGTGCCTGGAACACCTCCCTAGGGAGGCGCCCAGGTGGCTCCTTACTAGATGAACCACCTCAACTGGCTCCTTTCAACGTAAAGGAGCAGCGGCTCTACTCCGAGTCTCTCCTGATGGCTGAGCTTCTCACCCTATCTCTAAGGGAGACGCCACCCGTCTGAGAAAACACATTTTGGCCGCTTTTACCCGTGATCTCGTTCTTTCGGTCATGACCCAGCCTTCATGACCATAGGTGAGGGTAGGAACGAAGATCGACCGGTAGATCGAGAGCTTTGCCCCGCTGCTCCGATTCTCCGGCCAATCTCTCGCTCCATCGTCCCCTCACTCGCGAACAAGACCCCGAGGTTCTTGAACTCCTTCACTTGGGGTAAGGGCTCATTCCCTACCCGGAGTAGGCAATCCTCCGGTTTCCTGCTGAGAGCCATGGCCTCAGATTTAGAGGTGCTGATCCTCATCCCAACCGCTTCACACTCGGCTGCGAACCGATCCAGTGATATAAATAATTACCTATTAAAAAAACAGGCTGTGGCGACTTAATGAGCATAAAGAACTCCGCACTAAATGTATTTTCAAATTGCTTACCTGAGGAGACCGATCAATATTTGTGTGTGTGTGTATGTGTGTGTGTGTGTGTGTGTGCTTCTTATGTTTCTTACCTCTACACCTGCTAATGGGCTTTTATAATCGAATGGCGCTGTGTCTCGTTAACGGCAACAACATTTAGAACTCTGATTTGCACCTTTAAACAGTTTTTTCCTCCATCGTGATGGCAACTGAGCATCATGGGTATTGTAGTATTTAGAGCTGTCCGCCAAATTGACGAAGTTGTCGTAATTAAAACTAATGGCCATAACATAAACATATTAGACAATAAAATGATCTGTGAGAGTCCTGTGTTTACATGTAACATAAGCAGCACACTGACCTCGGGCAGCTGCTCTCCTCTCTCCAGGACGTCCCGCAGGTGACGCCCTCTGTCGCCGTGAGACTGCAGCTCGTTACACAGCAGGTCACCCAGGGCGACGCGGCGCAGGCCGAACCGCTCCTCCATCCGCTCACACTGGAGAGATCTACCTGAGCCGGGACCACCTGAGACACACACATACACACACACATACACACACACACCAGGGTAATCACTGAGGCGAAACACAAAGTGATGTGAGGATGACAAGGAGGAAATTAAGAGGTGAAAGGACAGAAAATAGGTGCGTGTGTGTGTGTGTGTGTGTGACAGACAGACAGACTGACTTGTGTCTGCATGTGAATAATTATGTGGAGAAAAGGTGATGTGGGGGAGAGGGGGGAAAATGGTGTGTGTGAGAGAGAGAGAGAGAGAGAGAGAGAGAGAGAGAGAGAGAGAGAGAGAGAGAGAGAGAGAGAGAGAGAGAGAGAGAGAGAGAGAGAGAGAGAGAGAGAGAGAGAGAGTGTGTCAGGGTCTGAGAGTCAGGTTATCACAGATCATTATCACCTTCTCTCCTCTAACTGCATCCTATATGCACACACACACACACACACACACACACACACACACACACACACACACACACACACACACCTGATATGGCATGACAACCAGTGAAGGGATGTCAGGCTCTAAACCTATAAGTACACATTTGAGGTATTTGTACACTGCACTCGCGTCACGCTGTGATTGGCCGGCTGTGCAGAGGTTATAAAGGAGCCAGGGTTTAAACTTCTCTCTTCTATTTCTGTCACTTTTCATGTGAACAAGTGTAATCGAGGAGCTCGAGCATCTACTTGGTTCTGCATCAGGACGAGAGTCCCAATGTAAATATGACATGCTGTTAGTTTCATGCATTATTGAGAGGAAGGTTACTTCAGATCTGTGTCGAGCGATGAGGTGATAATGACAATGATTGTTAGTTTCAGCCCTAAAATGTGCAACAACGTAACCTAACCCTAATCTATAGTCCGGCCTTAACCCTAAAATCACGTCTAAATCCTCAAACAGTCCTTTGACTAAATCTTTTTTAACGACCAGTTTGAGTCTTAGACCCTGGAAAGTTAGAAGTGCAAGAGCACACACGTACATCCTGAACGGACACAAGAACACTCAGCACTTAGTTATTAAACTCGAGCCAATTTCCGTTAAAACTATTTCAGCTCCACCGCTGCTCTGAGGACCGTCGGTGCTGTGTTGCAGGTTAACTGTATTACATGGCCATGAAGCCGTGTGCGGCGTCAGACAGCGGTGATCGATCATAACCAGCCGTGGGCGCCGTAATAACACTCAGGCTTCACGTTCATCAGTATTCCCTGCGTCCGAGTGTCGCTGACCTCGGACAAAAACAAACGTCCTCATCATTCCTCTGAGAGCACGGACTCATATGAGCGGGGCTCGGCTCACCAGGGGGCGGCCGTGGAGTCGGGAGAGGAGGAGGAGGAGAGGAGAGAGGAGGAGAGGAGAAAGGAGGAGAGGAGGGGGAGGAGGAGAGGAGGAGAGGGAGAGGAGGAGAGGGAGAGGAGGGAGGAGGAGGGAGAGGAGGAGAGAGGGAGAGAGGAGGAGGGAGAGGAGGAGGAGAGAGGGAGAGAGGAGGAGGGGAGAGGGGGAGAGAGGAGAGGAGAGGAGGAGGAGAGCGGAGAGGAGGAGAGAGGGAGAGGGGGAGGAGGAGAGAGGAGGAGAGAGGGAGAGGAGAGAGGAGGATAGGGGGAGAGGAGGAGAGGGGGAGAGGAGGAGAGGGAGAGGAGGAGAGGAGGAGAGGAGGAGAGCGGAGAGGAGGAGAGAGGGAGAGGGGAGGAGGAGAGAGGAGGAGAGAGGGAGAGGAGGATAGGGGGGAGAGGAGGAGAGCGGAGAGGAGGAGAGCGGAGAGGAGGAGAGAGAGGGAGAGGGAGAGGGGGAGGAGGAGAGAGGAGGAGAGAGGAGGAGAGAGGGAGAGGAGAGAGGAGGATAGGGGGGAGAGGAGGAGAGGAGGAGAGAGGAGAGGAGGATAGGGGGAGAGGAGGAGAGAGGGAGAGGAGGAGGAGAGAGGAGGAGAGGAGGAGGAGAGAGGAGGAGAGGGAGAGGAGGATAGAGGGAGAGGAGGATAGGGGGAGAGGAGGAGAGAGGGAGAGGAGGAGAGAGGGAGAGGAGAAGAGGAGGAGAGAGGGAGGGGGGAGGAGGAGAGGAGGAGAGAGGGAGAGGAGGAGAGGAGGATAGAGGAGAGGAGGAAAGGGGGAGAGGAGGATAGCGGAGAGGAGGAGGAGAGGGGGAGGAGGAGAGGAGAAGAGAGGAGAGGAGGAGGAGAAGAGGAGAAGAGAGGAGAGGAGGAGGAAGAGGAGAGGAGGAGGAGAGAGGGAGAGGGAGAGGAGGATAGGGGGAGAGGAGAGGAGGAGGAGATGAGGAGGAGGAGATGAGGAGAGGAGGAGAGAAGGAGAGGAGGAGGATAGCGGAGAGGAGGAGAGGAGGAGAGCGGAGAGAGGAGGAGAGGAGGAGAGGATAGCGGAGAGGAGGAGAGGAGGAGAGCGGAGAGGAGGAGAGGAGGAGAGGAGGAGAGGAGGAGGAGAGGAGAGGAGAGGAGGAGCGGAGGAGGAGGAGAGGGGGAGAGGAGGAGAGGAGGAGAAGAGAGGAGAGGAGAGGAGGAGAGAGGGAGAGGAGGAGGAGAGGAGGAGAGGGGGAGGAGAGGAGGAGGAGGAGGAGGAGGAGGAGGAGGAGGAGGAGGAGAGGAGCAGAGGAGGAGAGAGGGCATTTATGGATTCATTCATTGTACATTCAGCACCTTTTCAGTGACTTAATATATTCCACCAGCCTGCAGAGTGCTGCACAGCCCCCCCCCCCCCCCCCCCTGTAACTACTCACTGCTTGACACCTCTACCAGGAAGTAAAATGAAGCCCAGAAAAGCTTGTTATCGGCTCTCAAAGTTAGTCGGGTAAAACTCAGACCTGCCGTATAAACTGGCTCTGTGGGTAAAGAAAGTTTCATCTCTCTGAGAACATTTGAAATTCAGATTAACTGGCCCTGAGAGACAAAAGCTTTGGATAAGATTAAGTGTATATATAATGCCTCTGTGCTAAAACGGCTGCGGCTTTTCATTTGAGTTAAGGCTCAGATTCTCCACTGAGGTTAAATTACTTATTTATCAAACACGCAGGATTATTTTTCGTGCTCACTGCTCAGGGGCAGTGGGACAGTGGGAACAACACAACACTGTCTTATCTTAAGTTGATACGGTGAACTTGTTAGCAAACAGTTGCTTATTTACACATCCAGCAGTTATGGAGCAACATTATCGCTATGTTTTATGAATATAAGTCCAATATTCACTCTTTTAGCTCTGCTTTGGGTCTCCACCTGTTACTACACCACCTCCAGTATCGGATAAATCATCCACGGTTCAACTCTTCAACTTTCATTCTTTAGGATTAATTGTGTACTTCATGATAATAGCTTGCCTGACTCCTGCAGTTATATCTGGTGTACCTCAAGGCTCCATCCTTGGTCTTCTTCTCTTCTGCATGTTACCATCAGGTGATGCAGTTATACTTCAACCCAGTAAATCCAACAAACGTCTCAAATCTTCACACTGTCTGAAATTAAGAACTGAATGTCATTTATTTCAAGAGGTCTCTCTGGATCTTCCATAAAGGTTGTTTGATTTCTCAGAGGAAAACAAATGGTCTCGGTGTCGTATTTCACTCGTCTGTCACTTAAATCCCACGTTCAGTCCACTAAACTTAACTTATAGTGAACTTTACAGACAAGTCTGACAATTAGTTGGCAGACGTTTGCACAACCCACCATGTGTGAACATCTCCGTCACAGCGTGGTCCTTGATAAGAACCAAAGTGACAGATGGATTATATTAGATGGAGATGAAACGATGCAAAGAGGGCAGAGGACCATATGGAGGAAGAAATCTTTATATTTTATAAATTAATTCTTCTTTCCCTCAAAGCTTCAGCAGGTTGCACGTAAATGTTTCAAACTAAATTAACTGACGAATGAGCTGCAGAAGACACAAGCTTCTCGCCTCCAGTAATTAAGATATTGACATAAAGGAAAATACTAAATGTTCCCAGCTGGTTTCCAAAAAAGAAGATTGAATCTGTTAAAGAGATTTCAACATCCACTAAGAGGAAGAGTTGAGGACTTTATGTAACATGAACGCAGACTTCACTTCTGGACATTGGCCATTGGTTTCTGCAGAGATCCTGGCTTCTGGTTTGTTTACTGCCAGCTTGTCTGATGCCTGATTATCCTCTCAGTGGAATAAAAACATAAGCAATCTCACTTAGGAGAAGATACGTTAGCTATTACTACTAGGGAAGCAATAATCATGTAATCTTCTGTAAATCAACTAATCCTTTTAGCACTATTTATAATACTGCATCCTTGCGATGAAATGATCCTACTGGTACAGCCTGTGTATCCATGTTATTCCTCTGTGCTGTAGAGCTTGTTGTATAAAACTATTACTCATTAATAAGCCACACTGTTGCACTGGGTGGCATGTCCCTAAATCCCAATGAAAACACACACTGTTGTTTATTTTTAGCCACATTGTCCCACTGTTGTGAATACTCCCACGAGCCCAACATGTGTGTTAATCCTCAACTGAATGTCCTAATACATGTTGTTGCTGTTGGAGTAATGATCAGCACAAACTAAAGTGTTCTGTTCTTTAAGGAAATTACAAGTAATTACAGAGGGAATGACTAATTAATGTCTGGTCTTTGTATTTGATGTGTTGACAATAGGGAATCTAACACCAGACTTATCCTTTAACACTGTGTTGCAGTTTGTTAATGAAAATCTTGGGACACCAAAGTGCACAATTCTATAACATTATTAAAACAGCTGATGTTACCTCTCGTGCCAACAGCAGATTTAAATGCAAGTCTGATTACAAGAGTAAAAATGGTTCGTTTCTGCAGAGGGAGGAAATAGAAAATGAGGAAGATGGAAGTGAACGAGCGCAGCGGGACATGAAGGAGAGACGATGGGAAACGGGCTGAAAGCTCAGACACCAGTGAAACCTCACATTAGCATTTCCCTCAGGCATCATCTCCACCTTTTTTCTGAAGCACTTCTGCAGCTCACGGGAGGGGATACACCCACACAAAGTAAAACGACCTAAAACTCTTCTCTCCCAACTTTAATCAAAGCAGTTGTGAGAACGTAGATGCTCACATGGTATCTTTCCTCAACAGACTTTTATTCATTTGAATGAGAAGTCAACAAGCTCATAATGTCGACATGTTTTTAATTGAATCACTGGATATAATTCTACTTCTGCGTGTTGTTCTGCAAGTATTGCATGATCAGCAAAATGCACAAAGAGGATAAAACGGCACGAACGTTTTTATAATGCATCAAGAACTGACGGTAAAAGATACTAATGATCCGATTTAACCAAGCAATGAATGCAGCAGCTACCAGCAGGCATCTACGTCTTCATTTAAACACTTTCTTTTAGTATTGGTGCAACTTCCTATTGTTTTCCTTCTACTCCAATTTGAGTATTTGTCCATTTTTAAGGTCACCTCTCCAGAACTCTGACTTATTCTTATATAACGCTACTATTTTCAGTTTTCCTCTGATATACTTTTCCATCCCTTGAAGACGGCGTGATACTCGCTCTCATCAGACTTTCAGAGGGCTCATCTGAGCAGCAGGAGCTCTTTTATCTGCTGAAGAAGAAGCCTGACAGATAACCTGCGTCTCCCCTGAAGCTGCAGCATCAGCAGCAGTGGAGCAGGTTTGGAAAATAGCGACAGCAGGAGATGAGGAGTTGACAAGGGGACGTTAACTTTTCATTAATAAGTGAGGAGAGCTCATGCTGAGTCAGGGAGCCTTCAGTTTTCAAAGTCGGCATCAAGTCTGACGAGACTGGAAAGAACCCGCCCTGCGAGGTGACACACGACTGATCTTAGGTGCAGGATTCAGTTCATGTGGTACACAAACTACCTGCTGCACCAGATAATGAGTCATCATGAAGGCCGCTTTACTTGCGCTACATAATTTAGACCTCGCAGTTGTTCCTTGTTGCGAAGCATTTTGTAACTTGGCTTTTAAAAGTGCTCTTGAAAGATTTAAAATGCTATAAATAAAGCAATGTTATGTTTGACTAAACATGCCGATGGGGAAGATGCTTTCAGCGGCAAAATCTTGGAAACGTACATTTAATGATTTTGTGCATTATTGATGGGGCGGCGGTGGCTCAGGAGGACGAGTGGCCGGAGGGTCGGGGGTTCGATCCCCGGCCCATGTAGTCAACATGTCGAAATGTCCTTGGGCAAGATACTGAACTGTTCCTGATGGCATGGTCAAGTGTGTGTGTGTGTGTGTGTGTGTGTGTGTGTGTGTGTGTGTGTGTGTGTGTGTGTAGCACTACTAACGAGCTGATGTGCACCTTGTGTGGGAGCCTTGGACTCTGAATGAATGTTTTTCAATGAGTCTTTGACTGTAAAGATTGGAGCGCTGTAGAAATGCAGTCCATACATAGTGTCCAGTTTTTCTCCAATAATAAAGTAAATGGGCGATTTCTGATCACATGACCTTTGCAATTTCCACCGACTCCCCAAGGGAAATGTTCTGCTCTGTAAAAGACTCTAAAACGCTCCGTTGGGCTGAGGAGAACTTTGATGGATTCTTATCTACAAGCTTCATATTAAACTCTTGATCCATTGTTAACAAAAATATTAATCAATGCAATAAATATTGTAATAAATCCTTTAAAACGATCTGCTTGAATTCATTAACATTCACCAGATTGACAGAAACATGACTTAAAATGAATGAGTTTGCTGAATGTGTGAATAAGTGGATCATATTGTCAACGTTGTGTTTACAGCTCGTTACGCTGTTGACTGACTGTTTTTGACGAATTGATTTGTTGATTTAATCAAAAGATCTGTAAAATGGAGTGTCTCCACAAAGAATTAAGCAAAATCACCACTTTAAATCCTGTGATTAACAGAGATATGCTCATAAATTTCTTGGAAATAAGTTATTCAGCCTTAAAAAAGCACAAAAAATGACTAATCGACTAAAGAAATCTTAGTCAGTTACGACTAAAACAACCAATTAGTCAAATAAGAAGCAGCAGCCGTAATAAGTAATTGCTGCTTTACGGTTTCAATTGTATTTTACTTGCATTATTTTCATTCATTATCATTTATTTTCTACAACCAGGGTGTTCAGTTTGAAAAGACGCTCGATGTTCATAGTCAGAGTTCTTAGTGTTACCAGTCTGTGAACTGTTTCACATGATGCAACGACCTGCAGGCAGAAGAGTGAGCGGTGAACGAGCGATCTGTTCAGAGCGCTGATGGTTGGAGCTAACAGCTAACAGCTATAGCACGTACAGGAAGCTAACAGCTACAGCACGTAGGCCTACAGGAAGCTAACAGCTACAGCATGTATAGGAAGCTAACAGCTACAGCACATACAGTAAGCTAACAGCTAACAGCTACAGCATGTAGGCTACAGGAAGCTAACAGCTATAGCACGTACAGGAAGCTAACAGCTACAGCACGTACAGGAAGCTAACAGCTACAGCATGTAGGCCTACAGGAAGCTAACAGCTTCAGCATGTGCATGAAGCTAACAGCTACAGCACATACAGGAAGCTAACAGCTACAGCATGTAGGCCTACAGGAAGCTAACAGCTACAGCATGTGCAGGAAGCTAACAGCTACAGCACATACAGGAAGCTAACAGCTACAGCATGTAGGCCTACAGGAAGCTAACAGCTACAGCATGTACAGGAAGCTAACAGCTACAGCACATACAGGAAGCTAACAGCTACAGCATGTAGGCCTACAGGAAGCTAACAGCTACAGCATGTAGGCCTACAGGAAGCTAACAGCTACAGCATGTACAGGAAGCTAACAGCTACAGCACGTACAGTAAGCTAACAGCTACAGCATGTAGGCCTACAGGAAGCTAACAGCTACAGCATGTAGGCCTACAGGAAGCTAACAGCTACAGCATGTACAGGAAGCTAACAGCTACAGCATGTACAGTAAGCTAACAGCTCCATGTTTAACAGACAAACGTTAAAGCAGGAGGAACTGATGCTGGAATAAGAGCTGGAAAGCATTTCTTGCTCTGATTAATCCCACTGTGTCTTGATCACAATTAGCTGCAAGATCACGTTAGCCGACGTGGCCAACCTTTCATTATAGGGTATAAAATGTGCTCAGGAGACACACAGAGTCAATGTGACAGTTGTTATATATGCAGTTGACATTTTCCTCCAATTATCTGCTCCTGCTGAGGGAAAGCTCCTGTTCTAACTCCACGTGTGTTTCCTAAACATTCAGACACACTGGAGTTAGTACAGATCAGTGGGGATCCGTCAGGTTGGCTTTCATGGAGAGGGGTTTTAACACTAGCCGAGTGAAAGAGAACGCTGATTAAATAACCTTTTAATTAACATTTCTTTAGTATTTTTCTGTGGTGTCGAAGTGATGGTGGTTTATTTGGACTCTGTGTCCATTATCTCTCATTATCCTTCACATCTCTGTCCTGTCTTCAATTAGCAGACAGAGAGAGATAAAAGAGAAACCATTAATGGAAGCGTAAGATAAGTATCACTGCATCTATGTGTAGTTATAGTCATGCTGAAGATTAAGATTGAAAAAAAGTTATATTTCTAAATTGTTGTCCTGCAAGTAAAAACAATTTTCTTATCGAGTCGTAATTTAGAAAATGCTAATAAACCTGTCAAAGAGTATAAAATAACAAATGTAAATGTATATTTAATCAACATTGACATAAAAACATTTGAGATGCAGAAACCAGAGAAAGTTTAGCATCAATCAATCATCAATATTGTGTTTATAAATGACCACATTCAATCCTTCAACTCATCCGAGAAGTGTTCACACTCGACACTTAATTCATGTAAATAGACTTTATATTTTATCCCAGCTGATTATATGTTGGGTCAAAATGTTTATCATATTAATGCCATGATAATAAAATAACACTAATGTTTAGAAACGAGGATTAAAACAATCAAATGTAAAACATATCTCAGAATGACAGTAGAAGATAAATAGTCTATAATAAAAACTCATACAGTGTTTGTGTGTGTGTGTGTGTGTGTGTGTGTGTGTGTGTGTGTGTGTGTGTGTGTGTGTGTGTGCACATGTACGTACCCATCATGAAGATGACCTTTGGTTTCTTCTGTTCTGTACAATAACCTGCCAGGAGAGAAAATCTGAGTTTAACATGTGGTGCAGATCAACACGTGCGCAGCATATGTGTGTATGTATATGCACAGAAATAACTCACTTTAAACTCTTTATAACCTTTTTAATAGCTAAACTGTTTTGTAAATGATAAATAAATTGATATGATTAACATACTCTTAATCTTCTGTACGAGTGACGACTTTAATGCATGTTAATGAGCCTCTTCACTTTCACTACAGCAATGCTACACAGTAAAACACACATGAAACAAACAAACAATTTGGACAAGAATCCCTTAAATTAACTTGTTAAATAACTGTACACAGGATATTTTTACTGTTTACAGTTGAAAGATAAACTAAAAAAAGCCTGTATGAAGATTAAATAGACCCTTATGTGACCTTAAACATATCTTTGGCATCTCTTTACTATTTATCACCTTTTAGCTGACATACTGCACACGTATCTTTTAAACTCCGATTGTTTTACTGCAGGACAATCTATTTCATACAAAGAAAATCTGCATCAAACTTCTTCTTCTGCTGTTTTATAGACCTGTGATTAATATCATGGATGATGATGTCATGACAAAACAAACGCAGGCAGGAAGCTGCTGCTGGTTGTTCGGCTCATCTTCGGCTTATCTTCTGTGTCAACGTGTTTTATTATCCTGTTTGAAGCAATAATGATCCAACTTTCATCTAAACTAAAGTCTGTTTTGTTGGTTCTGTTCATATTTGCTGCTCATGCACAGAAAGTGATGAAAGTGAAGTTAGCAGCAGGAGCAGCAGGTTGTTAGAAGAACCAGAAGTTGTGTATTAATCACAATATGCACTACAAACAGAGTAGCAGGGCTGTGCCTTTAGGTTTAAAACTTCTGTATTCTTACAGTATACTGCATCATTTTAACAACTGCAAGTCATTAGTAATGATTTCATTAACTTTATGAAGACGGAGTAGGATCAACCGTTAAAGATGTGTAATTTGGTCTCATATTAATTGGTATTATCATATAATTATTATCTCATCGTTAAGCAACTGTAACCTTCTTAACTTTATCACTGAGAGTAATGAATGACAACATTTACATCTTTTAAACAGGGGGCGTTGTCACAATTAGCATAAAACAAAACATCAGTGGCAACAACAGCAATTATACCAGTAATGCAATCATAACGTTTCATTATTCATTTGGTCCAGAGGGGAAACTCATCCAGAGCTTACGGGGGGGGGGGGGCAGAGTCTCCAGTCTCTTCAGCTGCTGTGGGAGCTCATCCCTGCTGAGCTTCTGTGTTTGTGCAGCTTTTTTAAAAAGTAATGTACTTAAACTTCTTATACTGAAAGAACTTATACAAGATGAGGACTTGAAGGTGTCAATCAAACTACATCACCAGTGACCAACATCAGATGTGTTTGAAGTCAGTTTGCGATGTTAAAAATGTATGTAAGATGTACGTGCGTGTGTGTGTGTGTGTGTGTGTGTGTGTGTGTGTGTGTGTGTGTGTGTGTGCTAATAAAAGCTTTGTTAAGTTGTGATGTCACCCGCAGAAGTGTTTATACAAACAATCAAAATCAACTCACTGTCTGTGGTTCCTTCAGCGTACCCAATGTCTTCCTCCTCTTCGACCTGGAGAGACGGAGACAACATTTGTTTTATATATATATATATTGTTTATTGTCACTTGTCAAATGCATCCGGCGACTGAGCTACTGCCGCCCTCCGATAATCATTGTTTTATGTCGAAATAACAAACTTTTCCCAATATTTTCAAGACTTGTGCTTATTTCCTGTGTTTACACTCCAGCTTTCAGATGGATGGTTTTGTCATGTTGAAACAGGAAAGGACCAAAAACTGTTGCCACAAAGCTGGAAGCACTTTAAAAATATTAAATATATAATTGCATCCTGCAGCATTAAGCCTAGAGGCATCTCTCTCAGTCATTGACTCACGATTAGAGCTGCAAACACACGTCGGAGTCAAACCGGGGCAGAAATAATTATCTGAAAGACATTTTCCACTTTATTTCATCTGATTCGAGGGGAAGTCTGATTCACTCGCACATCAACAGTTTCAGATATTTGGGACAATTTTCAAAAATAATTTCTCCCTCCGGTCTCATTGCTGCAGGTTTCCATGGTAATCCTCCTCAGCTTTTGCCATCTGCATCACTCTGGCACAAATGACCAGAGAATAAGTGTGCGTGCATATACACAGAGGAGAACAACATTCATGATAAGAGCAGGAATCCTTTTAGTCTTGCTGAGCCAGAAATTCATTTAGTCCTCATTCAGAATAAATGGCGACATTTCCAGTAAAAAAAATCCCAAGCGGCGCAGACTTGTTTAGATCTTATTCCCAAGAATGAATCATTTGTAACCTCACGTTGCTAATTGCTAAAATGGCTAATTACTGCATTCTAGCCGATAAGCGCTCCACAAGTTTCTGCTCCAGAAACTTGGAGATATTTTGAACCTTCGCAGTAAAAGATATTATAAATACAATCTGCCATCTCAATAAATATTAATGTTCATGGGACGTCAATCCCAACTGCCACAATACAGTAAATCCAAGCATTTAATAAGGTAAAGATAAAACTATTACATTCAACAGAGCCACAGTGAAAGTGTCGAGGGGACAAAGACAAATAGAGGAAAATTAACAATATTCATTTAAACAATTTGAGGATAAGAATAACCAGATAAAGGGAAGAAATTAATTACATTAAATTGCTGATTTAATAATACGAATAAATGATTTATAATTTTATTTGGGTCAAATTTGAAGAAGCAACTTATCAAACATTTGAGGGATGGAAATGAAAATGTTCGTGGATCTTTTAAAAGGCAAACAGGAAGTGATCCGTCATGCAGCAGAAACTCAGACACTGATGTTGTCATTGTGTTTCTTTAGTACAAACTGGGACCGAGCTGCGTTATCTAACGCGGCTCACAACCTCACCTTGTTAGTTGGCAGCAGAAACTATTCAAATGTTGACACATTTACAAAACATTTGACTAGGAACATAAAACAAGCCTCTATTGTCTCTCAGAAGTGCAGCCAAACACATTCTGTGCTTCATCAACTCCATGTTTTCTTTCACTTCCCACCAAAAAGTAATTGAATATATATATATATATAGCTTTAAATGCATTTAATAAATCCATCTAAGAAGATACAGTAGTGATAAATACAATAAAAACATGAAGGATGCAGCTCTAGTGTCAACAGTCTCAGAGCAGACTGAAGCGATGCAAATGCATATGTCTCTCCTCCTCATCCTGTGTCCAAGCATTAAACACTTATTTTTGCATTTTTTATGGAGTAATTTGAAGTTTACAGACAGCTGCCGCCCGCCTGTAAAACCCGTCAGATCTCTATCATCTGCAGACGGATGACTGAATGAACAAACGACCTCCCTTCACATTATCATCTATTAGCGTCTCTTGACCTCCCCTTGTGCAGAAACAGTGTTTGTGATCTACACATGTGGCTGTGTGCACACGGCTCGTTGTGAAGTGGAGCTGCAAATACATTCAGTAGAGAGACGCAGAATAAAGTGAAGCAGAGCTCTGTGAGTGTTAAATAAACGGCGTCAGTGTGGGGGAGTGCCGGGTGCCAACGACGTGCGAGCTTGGCATGTGGGTACACCAACTGGTCTGATGAGTCGGAGAGAGAGGAACACATGCAGGGCACGCATCGCAAACACGTGACGGAGACGAGATATGAATATAAACACACTCAAGCTAATGTTTTTCTTTATTCCTGCGAATATATGCTGGTGATAATAGACAGCATGTGATACACAGACACGTGTACCGTCATGAACACTGTGACGCTGTAGTGCTACACGCCACGGGGGGGAAACAAGTTATTGAACAGACGCTGCTGAGACTTTTTTTTTACGTTGAGATATTTCATAAATCTCTATTGTGGTATATTGCATAATATATTACATATATTTACCAATGATTGCAGTGTCCAGTGTCACATGACAATAATGGCCTACCTGTGGTGCTCGAGGGACAGGGAGGGGGTTAAATGGTGCAGTGTAATGTGTGAAGCGTTTTCCTTTTAGATTGCAACTATCGGTGGAATTATTGCATAATCAAAATAAATATAAACCTTCAGGAAACCAGGAAGTCAGATGGTGAACAAAACCATCATGATGCATCTTCTGCTTGACATAAATGTTACATTTCAGTGGATTCAAGCTGTGGCGGAGGACGTGTTCACATCCTTTATGATCCTTTACTTAAGTAAAAGTACTGTAAAAATACTTGTTTACAAAAGTCCGGCTTTGGTGAAAGCATGTAAGTGTAATCAGGAAAACGTATTGAAACGAGAAGCACTCAATGCAGAAAGATATTATTATAAAGTTAGATTATTATGACTCATTCATTAAATTAAGATAAAATAAAGCTTTATTGATCTACAGAGAGGAACATTCATTAATAATAAAGCAGGATTTTACTGCTGTAGTTGTTTTTAACTATTGATGAATAATTTTCATGGATTAATCTGCTGATTATTTTCTTGCTTGTTTTGATTTATAATATTCAAAATATTAATTTGGAAAGTAACTAAAGCTTTCAAATTAATGTAATGGAGTAAAAAGTATTTCCCCTGACATGTAGAGCAGAAGTAGAACGTGGCATGAAAAGAAGAGATTTGGATATAAGTACAGTACTTGAGTAAAAGTAATTCAATTCCCCCTCTGGATTAATTACATGTGGAAATATGAATACTCTATGTAACCATGGACATAGGTAGGTAAACTGTGAATCCTGTTGTTGTTGCTGCTTCTCAATCTTGAGTTGATTAAATGAGCTGCGCCTGAGCCTAAATAAGTTTTTAACTACTTATTTACAATTCTGACTATACTTGATATTTCAATACTTTATATATATATATATAT
Organism: Cottoperca gobio; assembly: GCF_900634415.1. Taxonomy (NCBI): domain Eukaryota; kingdom Metazoa; phylum Chordata; class Actinopteri; order Perciformes; family Bovichtidae; genus Cottoperca; species Cottoperca gobio. The sequence goes on along the minus strand of NC_041371.1, from coordinate 4,862,067 downwards.
ATATATATATATATATATAAAAAATACAATTTAATTTAATTAAATGTAATTACATAAAAAATATATATATATTATATAATATAAATACATAAGATTTAATATAATAAAATGTAATTACATAAAAAAATATATATATTATATAATATAAATATATAAAATTTAATTAAATTAAATTAGATTTAATACAATTTAATTACATAAAAAATATATATATTATATAATATAAATATATAAAATTTAATTGAATTAAATTTAATTACATAAAAAAATATATATATTATATAATATAAATACATAAGATTTAATATAATAAAATGTAATTACATAAAAAAAAATATATATTATATAATATAAATATATAAAATTTAATTTAATTAAATTAGATTTAATTTAATAAAATTTAATTACATAAAAAAATATATTATATAATATAAATATATAAAATGTAATTGAATTACATAAAAAGAAATATATATTATATAATATTTATATAATATATAAAATTTAATTGAATTAAATTACATTTTCAGTCAAGAAACTTTGGTGATGCAATAATATACTTTAAGGATTTGATGCAGTACTCTATTAATCTACACATTAGTATAAAAAGTGTTTAAAATTGTCTCTGCATTAACTAACTACAACATTAAAATGCTCTTATATGTATTTTGTTAATATTTTATAATAATATAACACATTATGTACTTCAAAATTGTACTTAAATACAATACTAAATCTACTTATTTACATTCCACCTCTAAAATACACCATCAAACTAAAAACTTGACCCAGAAATGTCGGCACGTAGATTCTCTTTCATCAGGAATAAAGTCGAGGTGGTGAAAAGCAAGAAGTAATTGAAGGAAAACGTCCACAAGATGTGACACCAGAGACCCAAAATAGCTGCTCTGCCCTTCTGTGACTCGCCACACCAACAACCTCCATCTTCACATCTGAGGCCACAGATACGGGATGACAAGGCTGCTCGGTGTCTGCGCTTCACTTCACAGAGAAGAAGTGTCGCTGATGACGCCGTCGTTTTGTCCTCCTCAAGGATAACCAGCATATCGTATTGATGGACCAGGCGTTATCCTGGCTCTGAATGTGTCTGAGTAATGGTAGGTGGTGGTGGTCAATAATTATCAATCAGCCTCACTTTAACAGCCCTTGTATGTGGCCGAGAGTTTGATTAGGAAACAACACAAAGCGCCATGAAGTCCAGCACACACCCAGCATGAAGTTGTTGTAACAAAACTCCCGGCTGTGAGAGAAAATGTGTTTCGTGAACAGGCGTGGTGAAGACTAAACACTGGGACGAGCTCTGTGGACAATAACACATCAATACAGGCCGAGTACAAAGGTGAGGAACTGTAGCCTTGGAGAAGTTAAGCAGTACTTCACACCGTGCAGCTGATGCATGATGATTCAGAACAGGGTTCACAATCTGGGGCGGATAACTAAAAACACGATCATTCGATTGGAGATGTTCGAGGACTTTGCCTCCATGTTGGTTGGAGTGAAAGTTCATTCTTCATGGCGGGACTGTGGCTGAATGTGTGTGTAAACAGGAAGTGATCATTTAATCTGATTCAGAGTCATTTCTTTGTTAAAAAGTCAAATTATTGATGTGATTTACTTAAAAATTTAAAAGAGTTTCTCCGACTCAGAATTTAATTGTGTTTTGAAAGATAATTTAATGGTGTAAAGCTCTTGTATTTGTATTGCTGCTTACACTACTTTAGGACGACATTAAACAGTGTATCAGTATTATTAATACTAATACAGTTAAGTATCTTACCTCTTCGTACTTGCAAGCAACATCTGCCAGGCTGCTGGTCTCCCCCAGTAGACTGAGGTCCAGCTCACTGGGACCTGAAGACAGAACCAACAGAACAATCATCAATCATATACTGCGTAGATAAAGAATGCTAGACGCTTGCTTTGGTGACACTCTTTTTATATTCTATACATTTAATTTTGATCTTCATTTGTCTTCCAGGCAATTTAGTTGCCGCCACATTTCATGATAACAAATGATTGTTGTCAGTGACCGCGGAGAGATGACGGGTTACGAGGAAGAGAAAGATTCAACAGTCACTATTGATTAATCTTTCTTTACTTTCTTTCAATTAATAGTCTGAAAATGGCAACAACTAGTCTTTGTTTGTCATAGAGTCCAAAGAGACATCTACAAATGTTTAGTTTAGTAATTTTTAAGAAGTTACACCTCATGTATGGAAGAAACAAATCATAACAAGGTCATTTAAGATCAAACGTGAGAAAATCTAAAACCTTTCTTGGATCGTTGAAAGAAAACAATCTTATATTAATTATATATAATAATAATAATAATAATAATAATTCATTTGTACTGTTAGCTGCCATGGCCAAATCACATTACAATGTATATGTTGTATTATCTCTTTATATTAAAGCTCATTTGAGTCTCACAGCTTAACACAACAAACTTCCAGATGTTAACATGCAGCTGCACATCTGCATGTTGAGGAGAATAATATATATCCACACATCGAGGTTCATTTTGACCCCATAAACTGAATCTAAAGTCCCTGTTGTCAGAAAACAGGGCGATGCTGTGATAAACTCTTAACACGTAGCGACTTCATCCTCTTCCTCGGTGGAACTGGGTCGTGAATAACTTTTCCCCTCTGCAGATTTCTTTCCTGCACGGCAGAAGAAAGAGTGTGCGAAGAGGCAGCTTCAAACGTTCAGGCAGATCCCAGAGAGCAGGCAGCCGTGCATTTCTTACATTTATTATGTTAAATAGCGTCAGAATGCATCAGATTCAGAGAGAAAATCAGACCTGCGTCCTCTCTGCAGAGGCAGAGGTAAGACAATGGGGAGGCCAGTTAAGTCAGGTGGGCGAGGCGTGCAGTCGTCAGCAACACCTCAGCTTGCTCCACATAAATGAAGACGGAGGAGAGTGGCAGCAGTTCCCTCCTGGGAGAAAATGAGGCAGATTAACTACAGGAGGATATTTCTCTTAAAGAGTTCGCCTCAGCTACTGCAAATCCTTTTTTAAATTTCACTTTTTGTTTCCCGTGGCTTTTTCCTTTATGCTTTTTAATACCAGCAGATTAAAGTAATTTCCCTCTGGTCTCTGAGAGGATCGAAGCTGAAGAGTTCACATAATAGACCTTTTAAATCTCACTCCACTCAGAGGGCCTTCTCTTGTTATTCCTGGGTGGAACCAAGGGTTGGAAAGTGGTGCGGACGAAATATTGCAGGAGGTTGAATCAGTCATTATAAAATAATGTATTGTAATGAGAACTAGAGAAACTGGAGGCTGTAGCCACACAGAGAGTTGACCAACAGGTAGAATAAGAACGGTTGTTACCCGAGGCATGAGTAACATTAATAGCACAAATCACCCGACGACAAACAACACACATGTTGCAACTACGTGTTGCTAACTACATGTTGCAACTACGTGTTGCTAACTACGTGTTGCTAACTACAAGTTGCTAACTACATGTTGCTAACTACAAGTTGCTAACTACATGTCACTAACTACATGTTGCTAACTACATGTTGCTAACTACAAGTTGCTAACTACATGTTGCTAACTACAAGTTGCTAACTACATGTTGCTAACTACATGTTGCTAACTACATGTTGCTAACTACATGTTGCTAACTATATGTTGCAACTACGTGTTGCTAACTACGTGTTGCTAACTACAAGTTGCTAACTACATGTTGCTAACTACATGTTGCTAACTACATGTTGCTACACGTTGCTAACTACGTTATCTGTTAATGTTAGCTAAGTAGACTGTAGATAGCCTACGACCTAACTATTTGTGTTTGTACCGTGTGTTTCCCTCTTACTGTTAAAGACCAAAGCGAACAAACACAAATATAAACTTTATTTCTCATCCAGTTGGAAGATGAGAGATTTAACCCTTTGAAGATCCGATGGAGACTATGTTTTATTTAAAACGCAAATTGCTATTAATAACAAACAAGTGGTGGGGACAATTTCAGGTAATCAGAAAAGGACATGTCTCCACCGTATCTACCATAAATTACACCTAATGTGAGATACAGGAAATATGCAGCAGATGCACACTGACAAATATACAGATGTCACGCTGCTCTTACAACGCAGGCCAACGTGCAGCTACATCACTGCTGGATCATTACGTCAATAAATCATGTTCGAGAAAGCCTTTTTTATTTCTACGAGAGTAATATATTGTCTTAAGAACATGAGCAAACATTTAGAAGAAAGCGCTGGCTTCTTGCTGGCATTGAGAGATCATTTCTCTTTGCTTTAACTCTCATTTTCCCAGGTTCTATTTTTAATATTTGTTAGGCTTTGTGCAGCTCAAGCGGTACAAGGTTGTTCACAGTCTGCGTCTGTACTTCAGTGTCCTGTCATGAAGTAAACTGCTGTCAAGTAGCACGAGGCAATTTCGATGTCAAGGATCGCTGGTAATCGTCTAACGCACAGATGTTAGGGAAGAGCTGACAAACCTAATAGTGGCCACAGCCGAACTGTCCACTAACAGCTGTCCTTGGCTGCTCACGGCTCTCCTCTGATCAGAACAAACACTGTATATAAACATATTTGCTCTTCCTCAACTACTTCAAGATGTCATATGTCGTCTCATGGGGATTCTGCTCCTCCTGACACAGACCTCACTTTCCTCCTGAGTGAATCTGTTGTGACAAATCTGCTCCAAACTGTTCCCTTAATCACAAAATTACCATTTTGGTTTAAAAGAAGTAAAAAGAAACACCCAGTAGACAGCGTCCTGCTGTGCTGCACAACACGATGAACCATGAGCACAAAACAAGCCAAGTCAAGTTTATTTATAAAACCCAAAAGTTGTTCTTAAAGGGCTTTATGATCCGTTTAGTTTCCGTCCTTACAGAGCAGAAAGGTCAAATACAACAACAATAAACACCTGAATCGGGCAACATAAGTGGAAGAATCTTAGAAAAAGGAGTGACCCTTCTTCCAGGAGTCAGGAGTCATGAGGAGTTGTTTGGTGTGTTTCCATTTTGATAGATTTGCATTGAAGCTTACACTGGTCTGCATTAGTGCTGCACGATATTGGAAAGATCTGAACTTCTTCTGCGATATATATTGTGATATGAATGCTGTCTTCTCAAAGTTAGACAGATATCTTCCAGAACCCTCATTCAAAATCCCATTGACATTTGTAACTGATTCTAGCAACTAAGAATACAGCCTAAGAACAAAGCCTTACACACGTACAGTACGTTGATGTGGTTTCGCTTTTTGTGTTTAGATGAGAACTATGTTCCCGGCCAAGCAATAGTCTGATACATAATCTGTGTATTTCCAGAAATATAGAAGTTAGCCTATTCCTTGTACAATATGCAAGGATTCAAGGTGTCGATCTGAAAAAATCCCAACAATCCAGTAAGGTCTGGCTACACAACATACAACCAAGAACTACGAAACACCAACGACAAAGTGAAGACATTAACCTCTCCTCTCCCTGAAAACAATTATTTAAAAATGTGCGACAGTGAAACAGTGGAAACAGTTTGAAGTGGCGAGCAGCCTTTGCACTGGGAACAGTTACAGGTTACACCTACGCTTGATTATGATGAAAAATAATGACAAGTTTGCAAACCAGAGCCAGGCGTCAGATGTTTGCCAGCTCCGCTCTGAGCCCAAATGTTTTTTCGCTTTAACTAAAACCTTCGTGATCTCTAACACCTGCGTAGCGCTGACTGATCATATCTCTCACAGCGACACGAGATGTCAATCTGTCTGGCACAGGCTTTACGTAACACACACACACACACACACACACACACACACACACACACACACACACACACACACACACACACACACACACACACACACACACACACACACACTCCATCTGATCAAAGACTGACTCTCACCTTGTTGATTCTGTTTCTCACAAAGTGTGGCTGACCCTGCTTCACTGGTTGCCATGCCAACTCTTGCGGTAACCAGGGAGCTGGTAGTTCATGTATTTTTGATTTTTTTATTCTTCAATTTCAACACTGAACACATGCAGCTTTCAAAAAGCAATAAAAACCCCCAAGGATGTTTTTTTGCTCAAACTGCCAGTATTTTGATGAATATCTATTGCATCACATTTCATCATCATTTGGCCTGAAGCCACACACACACACACACACACACACACACACACACACACACACACACACACACACACACACACACACACACACACACACACACACACACACACACACACACACACGGTTTCTTTATTTGTTATGACTTGGCATTAACAAACCTTTCCCTCTTTCTAATGCTGCCTCTCGTAGATTTCTAACATTTACTAGCATGTGCACAGCGCTGGAAGACGTACTCAGATCTTTTACTTAAAGTAAAATTTACTGAGTAAAGTAAAGTCCTGCATTCATAATTCTACTTATGAGGAGACACTACAGGTTGAACATTGGTGCTAATAGAAATCACCATGAAACATGTTATGTTTAAATGATCAAATGAGCCCTGTTATAATCTTACAGTAGCAAAGATCTAGTTCAGCGGTTTTTAAAGATGTCTGACCATAAAATGGAGCGTTAATCTCACCGGCCGCCGGCTCTTTGGAGGGAAACAGTTTGTTGTCCAAAGTCATGCTGATGTCACAGAAAACTTCCTCCTCGTCTCGGTCGGCATCCAACTGAAAGGAGAGAAAAGAAAACCGTCTCAGTTCGTTCGTTCACAAATTATTAGTTTGCTTTTTGACCTTTTAATTATTTCTGCTCGACAGACATGACCTGAAGCCTCCGGCATCACATGCTCAGTCCGCTGAGCCGCCGTGACGTCGGGAATGAGACTCATTATAAGATCAAACGTAAACTACACACTCGGGGTCATTTTGTATTCGACACACACCAGAAGCTTTAATAACACCACATTAATTAGCCTCCCTTCTGTGTCAATCGGTCCCCGTCAGATTATTTGGAGGCCACGTACAGTAATCTCAAATTCACCGTGAAGAATCGGGTCTGTGAGCGAGCTGGAAGCTGATTGATCGTCTCTAATGTGCTCGTGGCTCGTCCCTCTGCTCTTATCGGCGACGATGACGAGAAGCTGGCAGGCGACCTTGTGCATACAAAGAATACGGATGAAATGACACAGATAATTGCTCTGTTTCCCTCCTTAAGGTTTGTGATTCAGCAAACTAAACAGAGAAATGAATGAATCTCAGGTGTGGGGGTGGAGGTCAAATGGCGTCATGTGAGATAAGGACAACCAGCTGCTCCTGGGGTTTCCATAGTAACAACCCTTTTGAAAAAATAAAATAAATAAAACGAGACTGCTGTGTGGGAGCGTCCCCTGAGCCGGGAGCAAGTCCACCTGCAGAAGAGAAGCCGAGGGGATCAAACTGAGGGTTCCCCTGGAGAGCTTTAAAAACAACCTCTCGATGTGGCGTCGCTTTGCAAGGACGGATAACGAGCTTCAACTTTCTTTGGTTTGGAGAAAAGCACAACTGTCGCCCGACTGACTCAAAGTCATCACAGGCAGAGCACGAGGACAGAGCGTTTGCATTAGAACGAGCACCTGTCTTCATTTATTTGGCTTTATTTGAACCCCACAGGAGACAGAAGTGCTGAACATATATAAAGTATAAAAATCTTGGTCTGAAGTTGCACTGATAAGGTGAAGCGAGGTGAAAGCCCTCGTCCTCCATCTCTAAGATCTGAAAGAAGAAGGAGATTAAAGGAAGCAGATGAAGCTTTGAGCAGCAGCTCCCTTTTAAACCTCGCATCAGGAAGATGTTTGGTGCATTCAGTGTTTTCTGTTTGATCATCGGAATGAATTAGATGTGAAGTTCTTTAAGAGTTACATCACAACAGCACGCACAAAGTTTTGCTGAAGTTACGTAAAGCTCAATGTTGTCGCCGACAAACCAGAAGAGATGTAAAGAGTGACGTTAAAGTCTTACGTTCAAAGCGAGCGATATCTCGTATTAACAAGAAGATGCTGGTTCACACTGATTAGTTAGTTACAATGGTGGTATCTTATTTATATTCCAGGAATAATAAACAGATACCTCGTCACCATCTGTAGGGAGCTAAGATGAAACATGAAGCGAGGTGTCTTTTGTTTGTTTGTATCTGCGTGGTATCTGGCAGCATGTGGGGAACAAGCTGCAGCTCACTCAGGGAATACTTCATTACATCGCTCCTTTATCCCCACAATGACAGGACGGCTTTAATTCAACAAGCTATTGTCTCTCCTTCGCTGCAATTTCCGGTGAGGCTTCATTGTGTGTGTGTGTGTGTGTGTGTGTGTGTGTGTGTTTGATTAATTGAGTCAATCCCAGACCTTCATACGTACATCGACGTCTTTCTTTCCCACAAAAATCAAAATGTCAAAATTCACAAACTATAGGGCGCCGTCAGCGATGCCAAAACTTCTCCCGATGACAGACATGAGACGAGTTAATTCAGTGAGACGTTAATAATTAACAGACTCGTGTGCATCGACAGAACACTCGGCGGCGAAGATGTGGAGTAATGAGTCACTGCGATTGTTCTTTTATAAGCTCACGCCTTCCTTTACTGGACCTGGCATTTCAAATGAAAGGATTACTGTCACACAAAAGCCTTTTAATGAGCCAAAGCAATTAAGCCCGAGACTTTATTGCATTCATTAGAAACGATTGAGTCCTAATTACCGAAGAGCAGGAGGAACTCATCCAATCAGAAGTTCATGTAATCTTTAAAATCGCTTTTTTTTGTGCTCAGATGAAATAGATGCCGTTCGCAAATTTAATAAGAAATGTGTGTTTTTATTGTTCTAATTCAATTCATTAGAGGACACAGAAGAATATAGCTGAAAGAAAAGCCTCTTGTCTTCTGTTACAAGAGGATACGTGTCCAGGATTTAATGTGAACTCATCAGTCTCCTGGTGAGTCAGCGAGCTTTTCTCTTCTTCCAGCATGATTTGCAGATTTTCTTTTTCTTATACATATATATATATATATATATATATATATATATATATATATATATATATATGATTTTGGGTTCTGAGCTTTTAGTCGAACAAAACAACACGACATCTGAAGGTGTCACTTTATTCTCTGTGAAGTTGTGCTGGGAAATATTTCACATTAAATTGTTATTTCACACTAAACAATTAATCTATAAAAAATACTTTCTGACGTTTTAAGAAATGTATTGTTTAAAACATATTGTTTATACTGTTTTATGTAATTATATCCGTACATAGTGGGCAAAGGTTTGTTTATCTTTATTCCATTTGTTGTCTTTTTCTTTCTATTTCCGTGTAAGCACATTCTTATTTAATCTTAAAACACTTTTTACCAACACATAGACACACACAAAACAACAACAAACTCTAAGAGTCGCTGTATTTCCCAGGAGAATAAAACTCAAGCCAGAGGAGGATTAATTTATACCTTTCACTCACTCATTCATCATCCTCATGCAGAAAGATGCTCCTCCTCCCATTACAGAGCACAGGTGAACTATGAATGGACAGAATATGAACCAAGTATTGACTCGATAGACGTCAAAGGAGGATTAATGACTAATAGTCCTCTACACAGCTGTGTGGTTTTATCCTTTAATGAGCAGAGTGTTAATCTGTTCAAGATTTACCTTCAGGGACGCCACCTGAATGTCTCCATCTACGCACCTTCATGTCACAAGAAGGGTTAGTGCTGGTGTAGATAAAGATCACACTTTGTTGTCTGCTTTTAAACTTATTAGAAAGAGTAAACTGGGCTATTTGAATAAAAGGAATATAAAAGCATTTCAAGGGTCTTTTCACGCTCATACAAACAGGATGCTCTTTCTCTTTTGTTGTTCAGAAGCTCAAATGTTGAAGGACAAGACGCAATTCTTCTACGTGTTGGCGTAGACAAAGCAAACCCTCTCCACACACTACTGTATATAGAGACACTTATTTCTCTGCAGAGCTCTTGTGATTCCTTTGTGTTCAGTGCAAAAATCATTTGTCATGGCAGTTTTTGTTTCTTTTAAGTGCTTCAGACTGAGTCAACGAGTGTTTTCCGAGGTGTCAGGTCTGTGTTTTCAAGGACGACTTAACGAGCAAGAACTAAGGGGGTGTGATGCTGTGTGCCGGAGACTCGAGTCTGACAGACAACAAAGAGAGAAGCAACAGCAATTCACAGAAGGGACAATCTGTCAATAAGCTCTCAAAACGCTCGAATCACCGCCGTTAGAGCTGCAGACTTCTAACAAGGTTTGTTTTAGCAGCTTTAAATGTTTTGGACCGGTAACTATGTTTACGGCACATTATATTTACATTATGTTATTAAGTGCATCCAAATCACTCTCACTAAACGGCAGCGAGGATAACGAAGGTCAAATCTGTTTAAAACCCCTGAACACTTGAATGTTCACGACTAAATAAGCAACAATTACAGTTTAAGTTCAGAAACAACATCCACAGATATGATTTATTAAGAGTTTACCATCTACAATCTTTAATCTCACTTACTTACTAAAATCAGCGAGTTAGTACTACTGCGAGGACTTTCATCAGTGCACCGTATACTCAACCACGATTGTGTTGCCTCATTAGTGACTTAAGAGACATTATTAAATATAAATCCTCAAGATTAAAGGGGACATATCATGAAAAACTCATTTTTTCAGTGCTTGTGCACATAATTTGTGTATCCAGTCAGTTTTCTTTCTCATATTCAACCCCCCCCCCCCCCTGAGTATCTCCACCCACAACTTGAGAACAACCTTTGCAAATGTCAAACATTGAACCAAATAACAAATATTTAGCATCGAGACAAAATGATCCGATGGGCTTGTGAAGAGTTGAGTTTTAACCAAATTTACAGTAAAAAGCTAAACGCTGCACAATTCTCACTTCACTGGAGAGAAGAAGAACTTCAGAATCGTTCAGTGTGTCTTAATTAAAGTCGGCTCCGCTGGGAGGATGTGGAGAGGCTGCAGGTTGTCTGGATCACACTTCACAGTAACTACCTAGAAGGTGGAAGATGTCGAATTGGGATTATTTTGGTATTAAACCTTCTGGAGAAGCCGTTTTGCATTATTGTTGGCATTTATTATTATTTGGTTTTAGCCCTGCAATATTATTTTGGACACTTGATTAAATGCACGAGGCTGTCACTATATAAGGGTGCACAGGTGACAGCGAGCGACCCGAACACAGCAGTGTCTGAGCAGCTGACTGACGGAGACTGGAAAGTCTACAACATTAGGCTTTATAGGAGAAGTTAAAATGGGAAGCTGTATTGGAAAGCGGCTACTATAATGTTGTCGACTTCAGTTGTTTTAAACATTGCGCCGTGTCGGCAACTGCTTTTCTTCCGGAAGCGATCTTCTTAAAGCGTGAACTAAAATGTCTGTTGTCAACTCTTATTGGACCTGATGACAGTGTTCCAGCTCTTCTTCACATGCATCATCTTCAACGTCCTCTGGTTGCATTAAAGCTCAGGCTGAAAAGGCTGCACTAATGGAACGTGTTGCCGCCCTGCGGGAAAAGCAGGATCTTGAGGCACAAGAAGAAGAACTGGAAAGAAAAAAGGAACAACTGGAACTGGAGACTGAACTGGCAGCAGCAAATGCTAAAACCAATGTGCTTGAGGCCATGGGATCCAGAAGCAGCTCTGATGGGATGAACTCTTATTTTGGAAAATCCGCTGCTCAAAAGGAAACATCAGTTCAAATAAGTTCAGATGCAAAAAAGAATGTGTTAATGAAAACTGATTCATCATCCCAGAAACCACATATCCTCTGTTAAAGTTCATCATATGACCCATCTAACCAAATACTCTCTTCAAAAACAAAATGTACAAGCTCATATGCATAAAGGTCGGTAGGAGCATGTTCATACCACACACCCTGTACTGCATGATGGTAACCAAGTTGACATCTGTGACCTAATTCAGAGGCAAAATGACATCACTGCTCTTCTGGTGCAACCAAGTCTGTTTTCTACTTTACCACCAAGAGACCCTTTGCAGTTTGAAGTTTTCATACGGGCATTTGAGAGAGCAGTGGAAAGAAAGACCTGATGATGAGTGACTGCTTGCATTTTCTGGAGCAATTCACAAAAGGGCAGCCTAAAGAATTGGTCCACAGCTGCCAACATCTGCCTCCAGCCCAGGGCTACCAAAGAGCAAAGGATCTGCTTAAAGAGCACTTTGGAGACGGATATAAGATTGCAACCGTATATATGGAAAAGGCATTTGCCTGGTCAGTGATCAAACCAGAGGATGTGAAGGCATTGCAAGCCTTCTCACTGTTCCTAAGAGGTTGTTCCTTGTATTTTACGGGCGTACGGACTGTGGACTGGTACTTTGACTTTGGGCACTGCCGCGGTGCTCTTGAGCAAGGCATCGGACCCCCACACTGCTGCCCGGGTGCTGTATAGTAGCTGCTCCTAATACTACGATGGTTATGAGTGTGTGCTGTGTCCATGTGTGACCATTAAAACAGGATTCAATTTCCTTTTTGTTTTTATGCTAACAAACGTCGTAGCATTTGTTGGGAGAAGAGCTCTTATATAAACTTTATTATTATTATTATTATTATTATTATTATTATTATTATTATTATTATTATTATTATTATTATTATTATTATTATTATCCATTAAAGCTTTTCTTTTATTTCCTCAAAATGTGTTTATTAAGTTTTAAGTTTTCCATTTAGTAAAATATTTCACAGGTACATGTAACTGTCTAGCTTTAAATAAGGACATCTCGTTACGAGGTTAGCATAAACTGAGAGTCATAGCGTACACAGCACCCACACAGAGCTGGTTGTACATGTGTGGTACACTACAATCCTGCCAACAATACAGGAAACAAAACACCCCATCAAAACACTTATATTTCGAGGTGTTATTGTATAAAATAATGAAGCATAATATTAAGATTTCTTCAACAGCCGCTGTAAATGTGACAAAGCTTTGACAGCAGATGGCTGAGCTCTCCGTCCAGTAAACATGTTTTGATGATACCTGTCAGGTATTTGATTGACAGAATCTTTAATTTATCGCACGTCATTTAAAAAGAAAAGAAAACATACATTCACTGGTTTCAGGTTCTGAAATGTGAACGTCTCGTATGATAGCAAACTGCGAGAAAGACGACGCTGCACGGAGACTCAGACAGATTAAGACTGGAGAGTGCAGCCGCCTCTTGTTGACTGCAGGAGCAAACCGCTCTATTACCATCTGCCTCACACATACCAGGGGTAACTCGATGCCCCTCCACACCAAACCACACAATCTAAAAAGGATCCCAGTGGTCTCCGATCAACACTCGCTGCTCCATCCCAGCGAGTCTGCGTTTCACCTTCGCAGAACAATCAGGGGCTGAACAGAAAGCGGTTGGAAAGCTCCTTCACTTTGTCTGCTGTCTTCTGGGTGTGATGCTGATGACGCTGAATATCTTTGGTTACGTAACCGTGATTACTCATCACGCAGCTCGTATGCATCCAAACAAACGACCCTACGGCAGATTGCAGATTCATTTTGAGGTTGTTTTCACCTTTTACTGGACGGTTTATTGTGTAGAGACAACACGGGTAAAGAGAGAGGGGTTTGTTGCACAACACAGGCCTCAGGCCGGAACTGGATTGGGGACGTTGCAGGTAAATGTTATGCATGTTGAGCACTAGGGTGCCTGGACGGTGAATTTATCATTTCTACAATATCTGCAAATGGCAACTACGTTAACATGTGAGTATTGTTAAGGTTATGGAAAGGATGTGTCAATGGCAACAAAACAATGGGTCAAGTTAGGCAGCTAAATAACAACGCTGATGCAAAGTTCCCATCATGTGGGATCTACTGTGATTACCAGTTTACAACTTCAAACATGTCACAGTGTTGTTTACACACAACCTAAGAATGTCTCTCATTCACAGCTCAAATTACACTTTGTAAAGAAATCATTTGTTATAATACTGACATGCTAATGTTTGTGTTACTTAAACATCCCACTGCTCCTCTCCGTCCCACATGACATACTGGAGATGTTCTAGCTGGATTTACTAAACACACATCAACACACTTTAATCCCCCGTCACTACTTCCTGTGTTGGTACAGGAGCTGCACGTATGTGATCTCTCTTTCGGTGTAAGATGTGCACGCTCTTGCACACGACTTACCGTAACGATATGGCCCCTCTCCTGGAAGTATTTCACCAGAGGAATGGTGTTTTGTTTGAAGTTGGTCAGGCGGCGGTCGATGGCCTTGGGGTTGTCGTCCGGTCGTCCCTGCTGCTCGGCTCGTTTCTGCAGCCTCTCCTTCAAGCGGTGGTTGGTGCAGGCCAGGAACACCACCAGGTCAGGAGTGCAGATCTGCAAAGACGCGTGAAACGTTACAGCCGAAACCTTCAGCATTCAGATAAACAGAGGAGGCTTCATCCTGGAGCTGCACATTTGGGAAGCGGAGAATCAGCTCGGGGTCGGTCTCATTTTAAAATTCAAAATGTCAAAGCTGCAAATTCAAAGCAGAATTAAGACTTAATTCTCAGTAAGGTCTGAAAAGTCTACTTCCTGAATTTCACTTGATGGAGAGATTTTATATCGTAGCCTTGAAACTAGCCTGCAGCTGCTCGCTCCACTGGGGATGACATTTTAATACAGTTGGGATTCAAACGGGAGGATACTGTACTTCCTCCACCTGCCATACACACACAGATTGTCTTTGTTTTAGGGGAATACAGGCGATCTCTGGAAAGTTTCTTTTTTTCCCTGTGACATGAGTAACAGCATTATAGGTGCGATCACACATGCAGCCTTTTCTGTAACTGTGATGTCGGTTTGCTATTTGTAGATCAGTGACTACGGGAGCCGGCTATGAAGTGCAATTCGACAGCAAAGACGCACCATTCCCTCTTTTCATCTGCACGTGTGGAAGGTCACTCGTTGTTCTTTGTTGCGATGGCTTTCACAACCGTAAAACTTTAGCTGAATTGTTAATTTGTTTTTGGGGTGCTGTGTTTTTACTTCCTGAGTCAAAGATGTCATGCTAATGCACATATTCTGCAGATACAGAATGTATGGTCCCTCACTGGTGCGTGTCTGGTGCTGAGAAGATGTATGCACAGTGGCCGTTTGCTGGTGGGAACAATGATAGAGCACTGGAGACGTAATCAAAACAGTGTTTGAAGGGTCGTAAAACCAAAACAATGAGCTGAAAGATGCTAAAATGCTCCACAAAGCAGCAGAATCAGGTGATATTTATCCGTGGGGTTCGTCACCAACATTACACATAGAGTCATCTGTTGCCAAGATATGATATCAAGAAAATAAACACTCGCTATTTTAATTTAAAAGGAAAGGTCAGGCAACGGCTGAGTAATCGAGATTTAATTTGTGACACAACAATGAGCGTGACCGTCCGATACACAAAAACATTCTTCGGTAACCAATCCGTGTGTGACAGTATCAGGAGGACACGTGCGCCGGCTCTTAAAAGACCGGTGAAGGATGCTGTTATCTCTCTAATGCAAAGCAGCATCACAGGGAAATAACTGGGTTTCTATGGCTCTGCTTTTATACAGAGAGCTGAATGTTGTCCTCATCTTGAACCTGCTGGTCAACTAAAGCTCTCCGCCTCAGGGAGCGCCGCTCTATTAAAAGCATCCAGAGTGGTTTGTTATTATTCATACTCTGCTGTTTGTTTTCTGTGTTTTGCACAAGATGAACACTCAGAGCCACAAATAGCTTCGCAGGCCTCTACGCCAACGGGACTCTTTTTTTGGGTGTTGCAAATTAAAAGTTTTTGTTTCCATAGTGACAACACTCGTGCCCTGGTTTTCTTCTTCTTCTCATCATCATCATTAAAATGCCTCCAGAAATGTATTATCGTCACATCACAGAAGAGTCTATTTTCAGAAACAGTTTTTAATGCCGGCAGTTTCTGTCAGTGATGCTATCTCTCTTGCTTAAAGGCCAGGAAGCATGCGGTAGGCTTCCTCTCTAACACACACACACACACACACACACGCACACACAGTACTAACAAAAGGTGCATAAGCAGGCAGATGTTGAACTGATCGCTGAGCTAACTGCGACAGTTAAAACATCTTCTCTGAAGCTAAATGTCATCATGATACCGATATTGATATTTTGTTTGCTCAGAACCACTATGTAAAACTTTATGTACCAAGTTTTGAAGTTACGGGTATTAAATGTAACATTTCCACATTGAAATGTCCAAAGATTTTACTGGTTTTTTATCATCTTGGTCCGTGTGCTTTGGAGAGAGGAGACTATATATATATTTAATCTCTTTTAACCACACTTACGTAAGCTTTCGGTTTTATATGTTTTGAGCTAGAATATTTTGACTCTTTCATTACGAGGCCGAGCGGTTCATTTCCACGATAACTTCACTACTTTGTGAGCTCTGTTTCACGTCCATTCCAGCTCTTTATTAATAAACCATTCATTCATTAATTACTCATCTCTCACTCGGAGATTCACGTCGTATTTCCACATTAATTTGGCTCCCGGTATAAACCTCATGAATGATGAAAATCTAACTGGGAGAAGCTGAATGCAAAGACAAACTCCCATGATCCCACGCTCCTCCACGACGCCACCAAACAGTCTTTTGTTATTGTTTTGATTGAGAGAACCCTAGTGGCAGCAAATGACATATTTATGGCAGTTAAAGCTGCTGTAGAGGAAGAAACAGAGGATTCTGGGCATCAGTCCAGACTACTGTTTCCATTTGGTTAATTTGGTCTTTCTCTGCCTTTCTAAGCGTGTGGCGCTGTCGTCTCCATCTGTCTCCATGAACCGCAGTATTCTGGGGTCGTTTCCTCTCCATCCGCACTCCAGCTGTTCTCAAGGAGAACAACAACCAGTCAACTCAATTTTCACCCAATATCACAAAGTTACCTCAACGGAGCTTTACAATCCACACAGCATTCAGAACCATCTGTGTCATGTGTCAAAACCCTCACAAACTTTGATCCGGCCCACATATCAATTTAAGTCAGGTGCGTCAAACTCAATTTCACTAAGGGTCACACTGAAAATGAAGATCACATCAAGGGATATTAATATATATATATATATATATATATATATATATATATATCAATTTATATATAATATATACTATATATAAAATTGATATATATATATATATATATATATATATATATATATATATATATATATATATATTATTTAATCAAAAATAAATAAATAACCACATATATTATCTGATTGTACTGGACCCTCTCACATACAACTTGGTCCACATAAAGCCCTAAAAATTACAAATACATTTTGCAGTCATGCAAAACTCACATATTTCACAGACCTAAATATGACACAGCCACACAGATTGTTCTATTTCCAGACACCAGACAGCTGACATCTTTTCAGTGATGCAAGTTCATCAATTTTGGCAGACCAACAGTTTTTTTAATCTAAATTGATGTCGGGGCAGGGCTGCATTTAGCTGATTTATGTTTTTATAAAGAAGAATTGATGAACGTGCAGTAAATGGGCCGTAGCTAAACGTAGCTGCTGCTCTGTTTTGTCCTATTTATTATGACCGTCATGATGGATGAGTAAAAGCAGACATGACCGCTACAAGCAAGCGAAATGACCGATCTGACCTTGGGCCAACTGGCATTAACTATTTACATTTTCATTTACTGTCTTGACTTTTTTTGCCCAACTAACCGACCAAAACCCAAAGATATTACACATTTAGTGGCAGTAACCAGTGCATGTTTCCTCTTGTGGATTAAGGGTTAGGTTTAGACGCACACAGGTGGATTGACAGGGATGAATAGATAGACTGACACCTCCATAGTCGATAGGAGTGCAGGTAAAAAGCCTTTAGGGGAAGATGAAGGGATAGACATTCTGCCGGGCAGCTTAAAAGAGGAGTGGGGCGGTTGAGGTGTCCCACTGGAGCGGATCATAAATGACTGCTGTGATGTTTTAAAGGGTAAAGTAGCAGCATGTGAACAGGGGAGACAAATGGAAACGGATGCTGCGGCTCCCCAGAGGATCACTCAGCGCTCTCACTGGGGAGGATCCAAAATAAAACACTGAACCTTCTAGATGTGAAATATATTTGTCATTCGGAAAGTCAGTGAATCACTCAAACATATCGAACCATTATAAAGGTCTCTGCAGATATTCTGTGGACTGAAGCTCTGCAGAGAAAATGGTTTGTGCTTAAATTATGTGTTTACAAGCGAGATTTTCAATTCCTCCAAAATAAGTATGTTTTTTTTCTTTCATAAATTGAAGTCTAACATGAATACATCTCTGTGTACATATAATCACAGCAGAGTGTCTGTCCAACAGTATCGCTCCTTTAAGTCCTTTAAGTCCTCTCACTTCGTTCAGGTGACACATTTTCTGTCCCTTCAAAGAAGAAACCACCATCGCATCGTGTTTGACATTACCAGTTGTGTAGATAATGTGCATTTGCATGAGATTTAATTTTGGTCTTGACATGACAGTTGTTTTGAGTTGGAGATGGATGAAGTTGAACATTTGGATAAATATCGACAAAAAGCCAGATCAGGCTAAAAATGAATGCTGAAAAGGAGACGTTTCTAAGCAACAGGGGACTATTTATTTCACGGTAGAGGACTGAAATTAATTTGTCAAAACAAGCACACAAGCTTCTTTCTTTGTTTCATTCAGTGTAAAAGAAACATCATCAAGGTCCAACCAAACTAATGTGAAGGCAGCAATGAGAATAAAAGGGGAATATGCTTTCTTTTCCAACATGAAAAGATCAATACCACTTAGTTACAGCCAGGAAGTGATTAGCATAGCATAGCTTAGCTTAGCATAGCTTAGCTTAGCTTAGCTTAGCAATTGGAAACAAGGGGTAACCTCGCTCTGACCAAAGTAAAAAGAAAGAAACTTAGCAGCACCTCTAGAAATGACTCACGTGACGAAGCTAATTCTGTCTGCGCTCCAAGTGACAGTTAATAGCAAGAAATGCACATAACTTCCTTAAAAGCTGTGTTTACACACATTTAACTCATGTTTACATTTTAGTTTCAGTACAGATCAAACCAACAACATGTTAATTAGTGCGTTTTAGAGCTGCACGTTGGCCTACTGTGTATGTGAACATGTGGAGAGAACCAGGCTAGCTGCTTCCTCCTGCGTCCAGTCTTAAAGTTAAGCTAAGCTAGTTTGAATTAGCATAAGGACTAGAAACAGGGGGAAACTGATAACATGGGCGGAAGTAACTGGGTCCCGCAAATATAACCCCAAAAACGTGTTGTTATTACACTTTGTTTTATGTAAACAAAATAACGTGTACATTTGTGAGATTAGTGAGCTTTTAAAACCAGATTGTTCCAATGTTTCCAGCCTTTATGCTAATATTAGCATCATGTATCATCATATCATAAGAAAGGTAATGGAGCAAAACATTTAAATGCAATGTAAACCCTACTAAACATTCAACATGATTTTAGCTCCTGATACTTTCCGATAATGTTGCATCTTTACTACAGAGAGCTGCACAAAACGCCCTTTAATAACTTGTCACTTAATGCTATTGTAAATCGCAGGGCTTCTACATCTGTGTAATATTGGCTGAGCGGTCATCAGTTCCCATTTAATCACCTCCCACTGTATCAGCTGTTTTTGAGAGGTTGCCTGGACACGGTTATAAACACAACTGTATACTTGTGTTATCTACGTGATTTCATCTCCACTGAACTTCCTCGGGTCCTTATCTAACCCCCGGGGCCCATTTGCAAACTGTCATCAACCCTTTTCGCAATCCTTTTATGCAACAATCTAAATAACATTGTGAGAATAAAAGAAAAAGAATCCAATGTCTGTGGTTATCTATTACGAAATGCAATTTACTAAATTATAAGATGAGAGGTGAAGCAACGTTTTAATTACTGAGACTTTCAGGCTCCTTGAATGTGGAGACGTCTGTTAGTGACTTAATGTGTTTATTATATATTCACAGAGGGAAGTTAAATCTGATCTGCTCCTCTGCTGATAATAACCACAGTAATAGCTCAATTGATGATCTATAAATGAGAGGTGCGGTGCGGGATTGTGTGGGTATTGTATGGTTAGAAATTCCTCTCTCTGTACATGAGCCAGGCACACATATCATCTTGTTTTCTTTCATGCGGGGAACATGTGCTAAGTTGAATCTGCTGTTGGACGAAGCAAACCTTGAGACAGCAGCAAACCGCATTATGAGCTCTCATTACTCCGAGACTCGGTCTCTTCACAACAACCGGCAGAGATTGTTACAATTACCGGAGCGACGAGAGAATATAACGAAGACATGAGAGCCGTCCACTGTGGTTAGTGAGATGAGCCCAAGAACGCAAGGTCTGAAGCAGATCGCTGTGCAATAGATCAGGTATGGATGGAGGATTCAGACTATTTCTAATATACAAATACAGAAATGTCGAGGGAATTAATGCTAATTCGTAATCTAAAAGATATTAAAGTAAAAGGAACAGAATAATTATTCCAGTCGGTGAATAATGTACATGTTTATTATCTATAAATGGTATTGACATTAATGTTCTGAGGCTGCCAAAAGTTTTAAACCAACAAAAATATAGTTTCCTCTTAAGATACCTTCAGTTTACAGCAGTTACTACACATATTTCAATGAAAGAAAACCTCATTTATACAAACGTTGCTGCAAAAGTAAATAAAAACAGCATTCAACTCATTCATCATCTCACAAAAAGCAAAGCACATTTAAAAACATGTTCATGTTGAACCTCTCTGCACAGTGCTCTTGTTATGTTCATATAATATGCGTGCATGTTTGCATGTACAGAATCCGTTCTCTAGTGAAACACCGATACAATACAGAATGCACTTGGGAAGATAATGTGTTTATTTATGTGCTTCCATGCGTGTGAATATGTTTGACTTTATGTATATGCGCGCTCTTTTATATATTCATGCATAGATCTATGAGGTTGGAAGCACTTGTTTATTGTTGTGTGCATGTAGGCACATATATAATGTAATGTGTGCATACTGTGTGTGTGTGCAACTCTGCTTGTGTGTAATTGGTGTGGAATAAGGAATAAGAAAGAAAACACAGAGATTGCCTTTTTGCACAGTTTGTTACCATAACTGACGGGAGCAGACGGACTCTGTGGAGCCAGTTAATTGCCTGTGGCTGCCCATCTGGTTTTCCCTGCAGGACCCCACAAACACACATTTAATCACCATTCAGAGCCGACATGGAGTCGCAGTTTGTAGACGGTTTGATATTTGCTCTACTTCAATGCTTCCTTAAGTGACACATTTACAAAACACATGGCGGTCAATGGATACGCTCACGATGGAAGGCATCGAACACGCTCTGTGCAGAACCTTTGGCATAGTGGCAATAAATGGAAGTGCAGAGAGACGCTGAGAGAAATGTTTTCCCTACACAACGATGGACTTGCACTATTTATATTTGCACTATTTCCTACTTTGTACTGCAACTGCTTCAAAATGATTTCTATCGGAATAAATACAGTTGTATCTTATTTTATCTGAGCTAGTCAGAGCTAGTCCCCCAAGATTACCAATCACTGCATTTTTCTGCATGAAAATAATTCAAACCAGACCTACTTCTACAGGGTGGAAGGTGGTCTGGTGGTACGCCTTCCAAACCAGAAGGTCGTGAGTTCAATACCAGGCTGCCACCATTGTACCCCTGAGCAAGGTACTTAACCCTGAGTTGCTCCAGACTGTCCCTGTAGTTAGTTCACTGTAAGTCGCTCTGGATAAGCGCGTCCGCTAAATGTCCTGTAATGTAATGTAACAAGTCAAACAATGTGTATGTATCCCTAGAATCTGTCTTCTCCTGCAGCGTTGTTCTGCTGCAGGCAGTCATGCACAGTGAGGTTGGAACTCTCCATCAATTTCTTAAAACATTACTTATTTTTCACAGCTTACTTGAATATTGGAGAAATTAACACTAAAAAAAAAGTTTCACTTACACTGATTAGTAATCTGGTATTAAACTAAACAATATAGCTTTTATAATACTTTGTATTAGGCCTTGTGATAGCGGCCATTTGCTTTTCCTTCACAAATATCCTCGTGAACAACACAACAGCTGAAACACCATCTGGAAGAATGGCTTCGGTTACTCTGGAGCACAGACCTCACCTCCGCCTGGATATGAATCCTGTCCAAATGGGACTTTAGACTCGGAGGTCCTTCTCTGTCATTGCCTGTAATGCAGCTGAAATCACCAGATTATAAACTCCGGCTTTACTCGCACTGACCTAAATAGAGCCCCAACCACTCTAAAAGTCATTTAGTGCTCATTTAAAAGTTGATGAATGTTAAGTGAGTTTACATTTGATAAAGAGAATCAATCCTTCTAAAAGCAATCGACCGTTGTGTCACACAATTGGTCACTGGATGCATTTCCACCAGGGGCCTACAGCGCAGACAGAAACACTGCTGTACAATATACACTGTATCATAGCTTCTATTTTGTCACAATCACATTTCTACGACTTCCTTTTGGGAAAATTCACCCAATTTTCATTTCTCACAAAACTGCCAGGTCTTTTTTGATCCTCAGGAAAAACTGCCACGAATTCTAAGTCTCGCTCGAGGACACTTTAGCAGAGCAGATGCTTGACGACAACACAGAGACTGTGAACCAGTGGAGTCCTTGCTCAGTGTGCCGCTACCTGTCTATTTCAGGAACACTGAGCATGGACTGTGCAGCGAAATGAAAAACTGTTGCTTCGCTGTTGAGCAGCTGAGCAGCAGCTGAAACACGATGACTTGAGGCATCGTGAGCATGAACAGCGTGAATTTAAGGTCAACGCTTACATAAAATATTACACTGCAGACTAAATAAAAGTGAACACCATATCAATATATCAATGAGAACTCCAAACTCCATCAGTGTCTTTGATAAAGGGACTCTTTAAAGTCAAAAACACGAACTGATTTAGAGCGGAACCAAGTGAAGCCAATGCAAACTTGCATGCTCTCTAATATCCAGCAGGGGGCGACTCCACTGGTTACAAAGAGTCAGATTGTGTAGAAGACTATGAGAAAATTATCCGACTTCTCATTTGATTTATTATCTCAGTAAACGTTTTCCACGATGTTAATTTAGTAAGTTATGGTTCCATTAGAATAAAATAGGCAATAAAGCAGAGTACGCTTTAGGGCGGGGCTGCCTTGTGATTGATCACAAGGCAGATCTTCCACTACAAGTTATATCTGTCATTGTGAACATTTTAACTTTTTCTTCCTATTATAAGTTCAGGTAAATTTGACACTAACAAAATGACACAATTCTTCATTATTTCCATGACACAAAGGACCTTGAGGGCGTTCTAGAGTTTTGTCAAAGAGTCTAAACGACCTGACATCAGCCCCAAGGCACCATGCAGCATCTGATACATCAAATACGTCAAACTCTGGCAGCGTGAGTCAAAACACCGAGCAGCCGTCATTAGATCTCACGCTATGGCAGATAAAACATGAGGGATAACAGCACAGATGCGTGGTGCTCCACCAACTCCTTTACATATTTGGCTCGTAGCCACTTGAATAGCTCATTGTGTGTGTGTTGGACTCTGAACTTATCTGGATGCCAAAAGAAAGACATCCTCAGATAGAAATATAGATATATAGTAGGAGTGTAACGATTCATCAATGATCAACGATCCAGTATGCAAAGTGATAACATCGGTTCATATCATCATCTTTAAGATACGCCTTTATTTTGAAATTCCCACGTCTGTGACACCGTTTCCGTCCAAACGCACCAACTCCTTACAGAGACCAGTAATGCAGCTGTTCAATTATATTTGAGTTGCTTTTTGTGAGTTGATATAAATAATAATAAGAAATGTAACATATTATGCTATCGTCTCACATCGATCGCAGGCCCATACATCGTATCGTGGCAGACTTTGTGATATCAGCAAATCGTCTTATAACATCGTATTGTGATGTCATGTATATAGTAGTTAGGAGTCTTTAAGTTCCTACGCTTTGATTCAAGATGCTAAATTACAAAACAATAATGCACCTTCTCGTCACTCTTATGGTGGTTTCACTCTCAGGTCCATCGGAGAGCTTTTCTATACCTGAGGCCTTTAGAGAACTCGGGTGAAGTCCTGAAAACCGATCTTAAACTCATTGTCCCACATAGTCTGCACTAAATGTGAAAGGCAGCAGCTCCATATGCTGTTGAACGTCGCATTATGTGTCTAAATGGCACATTAATGGTGACTTTATCACACACAGTAGCAGTTATAGCAGTTAAGAAGGGTCTGCACAAAGTGCTAATTAAGACAAAGTGTCTTCTTTAAATTTGGTCTGTATAAAATATCAAACATACCTGAAATTTAGAGGAGCAGAATGGAAATAAGACTTCAGCTGTATTGTGTTTTCATCCTGTTTTTAATGTATGTAATGGCTGTCCAAATCTTTTAATAAACCTGAGAGAAACTCACCTGGTCTTCAAAGGACAAGGCCTGTCCGACATCTCGAGGGAACCCATCTATGACGATACCATTAGCGTCTGGGATCTTCATGATCTTCTGCTTTATCTCGGTTATTGTTGTCTCCTGGATGACAGAGAAAGGAACAGGGTTCATAACTATGTGTAATATTGCAAAAGAGAAAATAAGCAAAACAATTACCCCATCAGCAGGGGCTAAATTGGATTTTTGATCAATACAAATAACTCGACAATTAGCCAGATGCTTGAATTTATGGCTTTCCAAACTCACACTTCACTTCCCTTTATTACATTTTAAATGCTCGACAATGTGGGCCGTTCTTCGAGTGAGCAATAAGTGAGAGTAAATACATTTCATTTACTTTTCCAGCAGAGGCATGAAGGAGGAGATTAGTTTTGTTAATGTTGCTGCAATTCCCAGATTCATTAAGGTTGTTAGATGAGTTCAAACCCCTTGAAAAGGAATCGGTGGCTGATTTAGAGTCATAAAGAAAGGGAATGAAGAAGCTACATGGAGAATTCCACAGCATAATTATTCTGTTTATCCAATTATACTTTAATATATCTGAATGCAGCAGAACAACTGTCTCGTTTGCACCTGGAGCCAGACAATGCCAGCATCGTTTAGCATCAATTACTTCCTGACTGGAGGAGGTTGGCATGTTCGAATGCATCTCCCCGAGCAGAATGCATCACACGATGTGGCAGAGATACATGAGCAGCGCTCCGATCTAAAAATAACATCTGTGGCCAACGCTTAGTAACACAGATGTTCAACTTCCCTCCAGCGACCCGACAGACTACACGGAGATTAAACCTAATCTACGTAGATTCCAGCGAACAGATTAATACATGCGTGTAAAATGAAATGAAAAAAGCTAATCTGTGATCCGCGGCTCAGATAACACGCTGGAAGAAAATAAAGTGCACTATATAGCAAACAGGGAGTGATTAGTCTGCACACGTGGATCACCTCAGTCACCTGTACTGTACATATAAACCCCACCAGTCCATATTAAAATACAGCATCGTGTTAACGCATCAGAAATAATACTCCAATATTAATATTATAACTCTCCAACCAGAACTTTAATACTTTTATTATTTTTATGTTAATACTTTCACCTTTTTCTTAAGTGAAATCTTGAATACAAGACTTTAACCAACAGTGTACGACTACATTTCTCCCACCGCTGGTGAAACGCGTGCAGAGTTAACAGGATTAAAATAAAGGCTTTAATGTGCACAAGGTGTACCGAAAAAACTATTCTATACTTACAGGATTAAAGCAGGTTTTGAGTTGACAAACTAAACTAATTTACTTGTTCTGAAGCTTGCTATCACGACACATAATGTAGATGTTAAAATGTTATCCATGTTTCTATATAAATGCAGTTAATTTAGCATTAATTCTGAACAAATGTAGGATTATTGTCCAAAAATAACACTTATGGTGGCGAGACTTCTCAGGAAAGTCCTAAAAAAACATTTTCTAAATCTTCATTTGTATTAAAACTGAGCTGCTGAAGAAGACTGTGTGTCAGCGTCAAAAGTCAGGAAGTGGACCTTGAGTTGAGTTTGTTTTATCAACACCTGTTTCCGTCAATGTGTTGTCGAATTGGACTTTTTAGTGTTCTGTTTATTCAACGCACAAAGGAAATAAAGGAGCGGCTCACGGCTACAAAACAACACAACTAATTGCTGATGGTGGCGAGACAGCCCCGGGATAAATAATACATCTTTGGAAAAACAATTAACTTTCTCTTTGTGAAGTGTAATTATGTTTTTCCAAAATCGCTGTTTGATTGACGTCCATGGTGCGTTGACTGCCATTGCAAACTGGTAAAGAACATAAACGTCAGGTACACGAACTGCTTCTGAGGCACTTAGTACACAGAGCATACGACAGTAGGAGCTGTTAGTGTCTAGTGTGGGATCGGTGCACAGCTTGCTTTGTGTTTGTCCTTAAAGAAAAAGGTTTGCAAGTGCTGCAAGACTGTCAAACATTCAAGGTTGTTTATATGGAGACAACGTCGCCTTTCTGAGGGAACAGAAATTGAGATAAATACTGAGTCATACGACCTTACGGGGACTTACACACACACGCACACAGCAAGAAGCTTTGAGTTGATGTGTCAGTCAAAACTGCACAACTGAGCTACAGAACTCAAGGCTAAAAGAAGAAACATATGTTTTTTCTTTTTCCTACGACCGACTTACAGAGAGAAATGTCTAAATGTCCTTAAAGGAATAGTTTTAGTTGTATTTATGTACGCTAGTACACAAGTAAATGACAATAAACTAAATCTTGAAAATAAAGATTTAATGTTTGTATGCTAAATGAAGCTACAACCAGCAGCTAGTTAGCTTAGCATAAAGATTGGAGCAGCAGCAAGCCTCGCAAAGGTTAAATAACTATTATATATATATATATATATATATATATATATATATATATATATATATTATATAACTATTCTAATTGATGATTGATAAATGTATTTGGATCATATTGTATATAAGGGAAGAGTAAAATCTATGTAACTCCGCCACCTCTAAAAACTAGAATGACCTCCGCTAATGGTGCATTCATGGGCTCCTCGGATGATCCCACTTCCTGAGTGTTTATGAGCTTTAAGTGGTAATGTGGAAACAACAGGGACAGTTATTACCCCCAGCGAGGAGGTCATGTCTTTTGCTCAGAGTGTTTCCAGTATTTACGTGACAACAGAGAAAAGGAAACAGATGAGGTGAACAACACTTTCACTGACTTCAGGGGGCGTTCAGGTCGGCAACAAATCTTTCCCATTATTCTGACAGCTCTGGAACGCAACAAAAAGGCCTTTACAATGTCCAATGAAAGTGAAATTTAGTTTTAATCCTGCTGACAGAAAAACAAAAGCTGAAAACACAACCTCCTTGGCGGAGCTGTGAATCAGTAACACGTCACTCAACACATCATAAAACAATATTTACACAAGCGAAGCTGTCATCAGGGCTCCTGTTTAAAGCTGTCACAGTCATATCCCCACAAGCAGTTTGCCTCTTCCTCTCATCAGTACATACAGACTCATTAGGAAACCAAACTCTCTTCTGCTTTGCGGAACTAATCACGGAAGGAAATTAAAAGCCCAACAGCCACACGAGTCACTTCATCGTATCGACTATGTCTGCAGCTTGGCCTACTTTGCTGTTTATCTCACTGGTTTGTGGACTGAGATCTGGAGAACGGCCAGATGGGAGATGAAATGTTGTGCCAGACACTGTACGGAAGGGATGATAAATGATGAGGTGGGCAGTTATTGAAGATAATTCCTGAGGGGACGCGAGCTAAGAACGGCAAGTCACGAAGCACGCGGGGGCTGCTTCCAGCCTTTCAGCTCGCTGCTTCCCCAATGCATCAAGGTGTTAAAGACCCCTCTCAGGTGTTTTAATGATGTTAACCAGAATCCCTGAGATTGTTTCACATTTCATGTGTAAGATATAAATCCCTGATCGATGCTAAGCTAAAGCTAAGCTAAGCTAAGCACTGAAGCCGAAAGAGACTTACAAAGACTTTTGCTTAGATGTGACCAGGATGAGAAGGACACGTGAAATATGTGATTAAGAAGTTGGTTATGCATCTTTAAGACAATTTGCATACTTTATGTCAGAGGCCCTATGACGGTAAATCCCAGGTTGACGTAGCTAGCCTGGTAACGTCTTTTCATTTCGCTAGGAGTGTCGCCAACCGGTGGCTCAACTGCCGACTCCTCTTCAGTGTTGAAGGTTTTGTCTGACTCTGAACTGTCAGTGCCAGTGCTGTCACTCATTCTGCTTTATTAAACGACTGAGGAGTCAGAATCCGACTGCGTTTAGCTAATGCTAACTTTACTAGTTCATGCTATGCACCCTCATTTTAATTCTAAAATATAAAAAATGATTAGCCAGATTGGGAATCGCCTCTTACCCTTATCCCTGACCCTGTTAGACACAGGTTTTAGATTGTGTATTTGCTGCCAGGGCCCCCAAAGCTCCCTGTTAAAATGTATTTTATTACCTCAGTGACTTCCTTTAAATCTCTTGATTCATGATATGCGAAATTAAACCTGCAGGACAAACGATAAGCAAACACGGATGTTGTGAATCTTCTTGTTTTCTAAAACTTGTTGTGGCTACTGGCTTTTCACAGAGCTTTTTGTCAGTATCCCTCAGCCTCTTCAGCTTCATGAGGTGTCATCTCCTGACCTGAGGATAGAAATACTGTCCTCAATGCCAAACACCATCCTCACAACCACTTCAGCCAGTTTACTCCAACTCAACCATAAATAACCAGAAAGCTGGTTATTTATATGGTTGAGTTGTCCCTCTGTCCTTAAATGTACAATTTAAACTATTAATCAATGTTTTAATCTTAATTTCATTCACATATTGAACTGAGAAGTATAAAGACAAGTATAATGTGCATTTTCTACACAGTGTTTGAATGAATGCACAACCACAGGGGGTCTGTGCGCATTTTATTTCCCAAGCAGAGTAATTACCTTGGATGAAAATGATTCTAATAAGACAGATAAGAATCCCTCCCTGCAGCACGCTGGTGATATGGACGCTGCAAAGTCCCTTCATACATGCTTGCTGTGATCATGACCTGCGTGTGACTTGACACACTTCCTCTCATATTCTCCCTGCTTCAGACACACACACACACACACACACACACACACACACACACACACACACACACACACACACACACACACACACACACACACACACACACACACACACACACACACACACACACACACACACACACACACACACACACACCTCTCCCTCTCTGTTTCTCTACTACCTGTGGTGCCAGCTCTCCGTTGGTGATGATTTTAGCGATGAGGCTCCACTTTCTGTTGCTGGTGGCGTTGTGGATCATCTTCTTCCTCAACAGCTCGCCCACAGACACGTACTGGAAGCCGTAGCGCTCGGCAATCTTCAGGCTCTGTGTTCCTTTGCCGCTGCCAGGGCCACCTAGGCACAGAGGGAGAGCTGTTGATGTTTTGGGAGAGATTTTGTCGTGTGTGTGTGTGTGTGTGTGTGAAATGTGTCTGTGTGAGTGTGAAACATTGTGTTTGTGGGCGTGTTAGCGTAGGCGCATGTGTGTATTAGTGAGAGAAACCCAGACTATGTGAGACTTTGTGTGTGTCTGTGTGTGACTGTGTGTCACTGCGTGTGTGTTTTGCGGGGGAGAAGGGCATGTGGGGGGGTGGATGAGAGAAACAGGTATGTGTGAACCTCCTACATTTGCTACCAAATCCTCTTTTTTATCTCTATATTTCAACAGGAAGACGGATGTGCAGAGGAGCGACAACAGGAGGAGACAGCTCTTAGTTTAATGGATAGTTTAGGAAACATCATCATAAATATGTTTCATGTTTTAACATATCATAACATTTTACACATTAAGTGTCAAGTCAAAACCATATAAAGTTGATAGTTTGGAACTAAATCGCCTTTAGGGAACCCAGTCATGGTGTAGGGTAGACATATATGAGCTGTCAGTGTGTGGAAGGCATGCACAAGTGCCTGCAAAAGCCATCTGACAACTTGAATGCTGCTTTTATTGCGTTTCATTGCAGGATTTCAGGCAACTGTTACCACAGAAACGTCGGCCGCTCCAACATTTCTCCTGGTTGAAAGCCAGGACCGAGCGAAGGGAAATTATTTGGAGAACAAAGCTGTGTGGGAAATTTATTCCATCGTGGTGTCACTGTTAGAAATGATTTCTTTAGGGATAAGGAGAAGAATTACACAATATCATTTGTGCCGTGTTTGAGTAATCTGATCCCCAAAGTGATGTGAAAGGAATCTACAGGTGTTCAGTGTCTGCATTACAGTTGGGGTCACTAATCTTACATTTTCACCACTACTCACGATAACGGCTCACTTCAGCTTAAACACACAGTTTAATATATGTTTTCCCTGTTACCTGTAGTGCCAGTTATCGATCTAGATTGTCTAGATGACGACTCTTTCCAGAAATCGAGACAATCCACACGCCTTCAGAGCAGCTTCATGCGGGAACTACTTTCTTTGTACCGTACTCCCACATAAAACTGCTCACTACAAGATTGAACATGAGCACCACAGGTAAATAAGAATTCTTGATTTTGGGGTGAACTGTCCCTTTAAGTGTGTTCTTTGTCTGACGTCGGATCCAACATAATATTCCTGTTATGTATATTTAAAAAGATAAAGTGAAAGGGAGATGGGATTCAGAGAGAACATCTAATATGTATCCGTGCACTTTTATCTTACATCTGAGTGTTTCGCAATGCTTGACCTCCTCATGACCTCCTCATGACCTCCTCATGACCACACCTGTCTTTGTCAGTCTGTCTCTCTCTCTGCAAACCTGACAGACAAAACATTTGTCCACGATCCTCCAAAGAGATGACAGCTGCTGCCATCTGGATTTCCTTTTTAAAAAGAGTTCACAATGTGCTCGCAAAAGACGAGATGGGAAGTGGCTTCGTGCTGCGAGGACAAATAACTATCATCCACACTACAGGGAGAGTGAACGTCCCAGGTACACGGCAAACATCAAAACATGCCGCAGCAGAAGGCTGTCTTTTTAGGAGCTTTAAACAAACAGCCAAGTCCAGCTTTGCTTATTTAAAACCTTAAATAAACTATATTTAAGAGGGTTTATAAATAGCAGCCTTTTTTCAGTGCAGCTCAACCAGTATCTCTACTCTTATTGTGCCGTGCTTAATTCATAAGATTAATGAATGTGTGTGACAGGTTAATTCAGGCCCATCAAGGAAATCAGATTAGAAGAGCGTGAGTGTCTAACACAGTGAGTGACATGCAGCGAGATTCTCCCTGCTGATACCGACAGAGAGAGGCGGGGCTACGTTCAAAATACCATACCAGGAAACACACACACACACACACACACACACACACACACACACACACACACACACACACACACAACACACACACACACACACACCATCTCTTAGATTCCCATCCAGGCCATTTATTTTTAGATCATTAGCGAGGCAAATATAAACTTTGTATTTTTGTTTGGCTTTCTATATAAAGACATGAAGCTCCCATCAGAAGCTCAAAATAGAATCTGTTCACTGTTTATTTTCTTCGTCTACACATAAAAGGATCTTTACTGCCTACTCTTATCTAATGGAAAACATGAGTCAGCAGGAATCCAGATGAGCAG
Source organism: Cottoperca gobio (assembly GCF_900634415.1). Lineage (NCBI taxonomy): Eukaryota > Metazoa > Chordata > Actinopteri > Perciformes > Bovichtidae > Cottoperca > Cottoperca gobio. Next base: position 4,830,342 of record NC_041371.1, on the reverse strand, counting down.
CTTCAAATCTAGAACTTCCTGGATGAGGAAACTTTTTTGACTCCCAAGTTTTCTGTTTATTGTGTTATGTAAGTGCACATGTATTTATGGTTTAATGTTTGTGTGCTGGTCCTTTACCGATGACGAGGATGACTTTGGGTCGCGGTCTGGATGGATCAAACACCTCGTACTCCTCTATGAGCTCCGCCGTCTCCGACAGGTCCGAGTCGCTCTCGATGGAAAACTGGCTGATGGGAGGGAGGCGATCGTACCGTCTGTAGGGAAAATTGGGACTGTCGGGCAACACTGTAACACACACACACACACACACACACACACACACACACACACACACACACACACACACACACACACACACACAAAAGTAGATGAGAACCAACTTGTCTGCTTTGTCTGGAGTATTGAGGAACATTTCTTTCTCAGGCCTAAAGGTGGCCATTAAGAAATCTTTAATTATCATCATTTTCTGCCGTCAGTCAAACGCTGTGAATCCCACTTCAGAACAAAACACACATAAAGAGGAGAAATGCCCGCGTCAAAAACCAAACAGTGAATTTGAAACGAAGCCGTTTTAGTGTGATCAATTCAGTGCTTGGTTCAGTTTGGTAATTATACAGCTGTCTCCGGTGATGAAAGCATTGATTATAACTTATTTAGCAGAGAGAGACATCTTTATGGCTTGATTTCCAAGGGAGCGTAGCTGCTGTAATTTACATGCAAAACTATTATTATGTCTTTACACTTTATTATAACGATGAGGATCCCATTGATCACGCATTTACCAATAACAATACATGTTCCAGAGAGGTGCTGTTACATGAGGTACTATTTTATGCAAACAATCAAAAGAACACACAGAAGGTTGAAATATAAGAACTAATGTTACCTCACAGAATCTAATCTCTTTATCATTTCCAACACATTGAACAGTCACTCAGACTGTCAGACTGTCGGAGTCAGAAAGGGTCATTCCCTTCCAGCAGACATTTGGAAACATGGCAGATTTGTGCTTCAGCTTTTAGCCGAGAGGGGAAGCGCGGGACACGGGAATCTCTACCGCTGATTAGGCTGCATTACCCAGCAGCTAAACGCTGCAGCTGGCAACGTTTTCAGGCATCTAAGTGGGATAATTCTGCATTTCTCAAAGCAGTCCGCCCTCAACACGTCTTGACTGTCATCTTTTCATGTCTGCATTGTTGTGTGACGCAAGAAAACATTCTATTTTACTCTCATGGCTCTTCCTGTGTACATGGCCGCCATGCTTCACGCGCACCATCGAACAAAGAAGTGATTGTTTGAATTGTAAATAGACCTAAAAGAACAATGCAAATAGAAAATGTCATTAGCATACGAGAGCCACAGCTTTGCAAATTCAAAATAAATGTAGCGTCTTCCTGCATTGGTTAGAGATGCTAGGAAAGCACTGCATGAATAACAGATGAATGCAGAGCACACTCATGTGAATGATTAACTACACACATTCATCTGTCTCTGCACGGACACAGGCTGCCACAGGTGAGGGACGGAGTCACAGGCAGGTTTAAGGCTGAGATCTGCACACTGGTCTCGGGTTTGGAACAGAGGTTTTGTATCTACAATGGGGCTCGTAAGGGGACAGTACAAATGTCTACACCCTTTCCTCTTCACACAGTGAGCTAGTTTTGATTGCGTAGGAGAGGAAGATGTTCTGCTGCCAACATCCTTGGAGAGAAGTCAAAGAATATATACACTTTGGCTCGCGTGTAGTTTCTTTGCATGTAATTAAAGGAGTTGTGCAAAAAAACATAACGGGATCAAACAAGGTGAAAGGTCTTTGTCTTTACGATGTCACAAGTTTCTACAGCCTGATGTGTCTTTGGTCTGTAACAACAGTTCATAACCTAAAGCATGACCAGCTTCAAAGATGGCCACTCGATCGAAACCTTAACACGTTTGTCAGATATGAAGAATATAAATTGGTGAAATTGATATAACGTTGTCCTTGAGATCTATGTGTGCTGCATCTTTGGCGTTGGAACTTTATGAAATACTTGCACGTATCCTCTCAAATATCAAGAAAATAAGAAATGATTTCATATAATTCAAAGTAAGCAGGACATTTCCACATATTAGAAGCAGGAACCAGCAACGTTTTGGGCTTTTTCTTCCCTTGAAACACACCTCAGAATTGTTGCAGAAGACTTTTCTATCGATCTGACTGACTGTTTGAGCTCTTTGTGCTTCGCTGTACTGTTCAATCAGCACTCACCATTTCTGAAGAGTGACCTGCGTGATTGGCCGCCGTTGAGAGGGGGAAGGGACTTCTTCTCCTGGCCCACGAAGGTATCCCACCGCACCTTGTCCGGTCCTCCGAGCTCCCTGGCTTTCTTCAGACAGACCTCCAAGTAGTCGATGGGGTCGTCGGGCCGGTAGTACATCAAACCTGTCAGCAGGCTCTGGAGAGAACAACACAGGAGCAGATGATGAGGTACAGAGCGAGAACGACATGTTTGTTCTGGCATCACTACGTCTTTGTTATGATGTGTGGTACTGTGGCGGCGGTGAACGGGCCCGCCTTTTAATGAGGAGAAGTTTTGAAGTCTCTTTGCCTCCACAGGGGGAACAAAACATCTCATTTTGTCAGAAGCCCATGAAATTGGATCGAGGTCATCGGGGTTCTGTGTTCATTAGCCGAGAACCAGCCGCTGTGATGAATGTGAGAAGGAGCTCCACGCCAAAACACAAGTTAATGTTAGTGTGACATTTGCCCCCCCCTTCCGTCCCTTAATGTTTTAAAAACAATACATTCCTCTGGGACTTCCTACTTCATCCACACCCTCCTCGTTAACAACTCCCGCCGCCAGCAGCACCAGCACACTGAAGCTCCACTCAAATCCATTTGATGCACTTATTTAGCTGATGGCTTTTAATGAATATATAAGAAGCCGTAACATAACAGTTATGATGATGAAGAGGAGTCATTTCCCTCCTCAGTGTAATTTGAACTGGCTGTAAATAAACCAGCAGTGATTGCTTTGCATACATTAGCTGCACTTCTTTTGGGATTGAGTCTAATTAAGTGGATGAGCCAATTTACGGTGGGAATAATGAATACTTCATTATTATGTCTATGCTGCTTAATAGAGAGTGAAATGCTGTCTTTTGTTCTTTATAGCAGGTATAATAATAATCATACAGAGATTCTCAGTATTACATATAGTATATTAGGATTTATATATTTATAACTAATATTCCTTTAGTTAAAAGTTACATCATCATATTCTTTGCTGCAATAATTGTATTTTCCTTCTTATAATATATTTTTAATGTTTAATTTTTCATGATAAAAACATTCAGTTTCTATTATTTAAGATAATAATTATAATAATGCATCTCAAATGATGCAAAGTAGGACGGTCTGTTTGCTTTACTTACAATTTGACTAATGACATTACTATAAAAACAGGAAGCAGTTTGTAAAACGGTGAATCATCAGCGTTTCTCTTCCAATTCAAAGCATTATTTTAAACACTAAGTAGGAACATTATATCCGCACCTCCATCAGCCATAAGAACATCTATTAGCTTCATATTGTGCAGAGATCTTTCAGTCTGACATAACATGAACACAAAGCTGCTCGTTTCAGCCCCACACAGCATCTCTCACCTCAAATAGTTGAGGTATCTCCCGCCGTGCGAGATACTCCTTGGCATCGTTGGTATTCATCTCCAGTCGGATTCCCTCTGAAATCACAACTTGTCCGGAGCGTTTTTTTTTTGTATTTTCTTTTATTGCTTCTTCAGATGTCTCAGTTCCGTGAGGTGTTCTGTAACAGCCGAGCTGCCAGGCAGGTTCCCCTCAGCGCATTTTTTGCCTCGTGTGTGGACTTTACAACTGGATTCCTGCAGGCGATGCCACCGCGCCACCCTCCTCGGTGATGCGGATGCGTGGCTCGTCCGTCTCCCCTCCTACAGCGCTCTGCTTCCAGCGCGCGCTATGTGTGCCTCGACGTTGGCACAGAGGTTGCGCGCTGTGCCAAATAACGCACGCACCGCCTCGACATGGTCTTTTTTCACACGCTTACAGTCAGCCTGGTAACTTGGAGGTGATGTTGATACAGTAACGCACAGAAGAGTCAAATAATTACAGATATGTGAGTTATGATCCTAATAGGTGCTTTTAATGGTGATTATATAGAAAACACATTATTTTTGGTTTCCCTATTATGTCCTATCAACAAGGGCAAGAGTTTCACCTTAACCAGTTGATTCAAACAAGCACAAGGTCCACTTACTTTCTGTTTTTAAATTAATGTTCATGTTAACAAAAACAATGGTGAATTCCCTGCACATATAATATGACCGGCATCTTTAACATTAAAAGATTTGACATTCAGGGAAACGTTGATGTTTGAGCTTCATTGATGTAAACACAGTCCGCCTCCTCTTGTCTTAAATCAGGGGGGTCAAACTCATGTTAGTTCAGGGGCCACATGCAGCACAATGTGATCTCAAGTGGGCCGGAGCAGTAACATCACAGCATAATAACATATAAATAACCACAACTCCACATGTTTCCCTTCGTTTTAGTGCAAATATATTCTGAAAATGTTCAAACTTTATCTTTTAACAAAACATTATGAACAACCTGACATTTCTTAAGAAAAAAAGGTGCAATTTCAACAATAGTGTTAGTTTATCATTTACACATGTGTGTTACAACTTACAGATCACAGTGTGTCTACAAAGACTTTTACTTTATGATCAAAACAACTCATTTTTACACTTCGTAAAGTCGTCCCGCGGGCCGGATTGGACCCTCTGGCGGGCCGGTTTTGGCCTGCGGGCCGCTTGTTTGACACCCCTGTCTTAAATACTTGACAAAGACAGGCACACACTAAACAATGAAGCCCTTCAGTGCAGCAGTGTGTGTGTGTTTAGCTGCAGGTATGTCACTTGCATAACAATGTATATCTTTAGTTTGGGTTAAGCATGTAAACAAACAGTTCAAAAGTAGAGTTCCCCTGGATCAAGGCTTTATTAGGCATCACTAAGATTTAAGCCACTCGTGCGTCCTATAGGATGTGATGCTTATAGGCCATTAATCCTCTTGACAACTGGACAGCTGACTTTAAGTCTCCTTGTTGCTTGTATCAGAGAACAACTTTAGATCAGTGACATCAGTGTGTCAGAAAAGGAGGATCGTCTGAATGACGTTTCGCGCGTGACCGAGAATCCGTCACTGCTGAGGACAAAACAGCCTGACGGGAAAATGCTAATATATGAATTGAAAATGGAATAACGATTAGATTTATGCACCCAAGATCTGTTTCGAGGGCATTAATATGATGAGCTCTGTGCAGGCAAAGGGAGTGATGGTGATGCTGCAGGACACAAAGCTGCAGAAGTAAGAGACGTCCGGAGGATTGAAGTGGTTGGTAGACCCCTAAAGGCGCTCCGCGGTGTGTCAAAACTGATTTTGATGCTGCTTTTCCAGCAGACCTTGTGCTTGCTGCATTGTAATGTTACATTAGAATTGCATGAAGGACATATTTTTTTCCAAGCTTCACATTTTACTGCAGGGCTCTTAGACATTTAGGCATCTTCAGCAGTAACATCACATGCATTTTGATCTGCTGCCTGTGATATAAATGTCACTTTTCATTATGAATGCAATTAGCTGAAGAAGGCATTTGAATATGAAGCTGTCAGATTCACTTGATATCTCATCTGCCATACAAGACCTAATAATGATTTGCTGAATTAGGCATGCAGTCATCTGTGTGTAACCCCTTAAGTGTCTCTCTTGGAAGTTAATTGCCACATAATGCAAAACCCCTCAAAGAAACCACAACACCGAACAAACATTATAATATCAAAATTAAATATGCAGAAAGCCATTATTCTGCCTTTAATGGTGGTCACAAGGGGAAAGGTTGCCCCGTTACTCTACAGGGAACTGGATGCAGACCTTGCAGTAATATGAACACATTTGGCAGAAATCAAATAACGCAGAAAATCCAATTTACAAGTCCATTAAAATCACTGTCACATGACATCCCATCGAGTGCCTCGAAAGCAACCAACACACGCTCTCACAGTTATAAATTATAATCTTGGTTCTCTCGATTTCAGAATTAGAAGATTTAAATGATGCATCTGTCCATTTAATGATAAGCCACACAAACATAGCAGCATCATCTGAGAACCACATAGAGCTTCTACAACTCGTCCAACTCAGCAATCTTATCTGCATTGATCCAAGCAATATAAAGTTAAATACATTTACAATATTTACATATTTCAGGTCACAAGAAAGCGCAATATAGTTCATAATTTATATTAATACAAGTAAATACCGATTATGGTGACGAGATCAACAAAAATGATCTACTTTTGAACAATATGCATCTGTTTAAGAACTCAGCAGAGTTTTGAATTTTAATTTAATTAACTTATTTTTCTTGCTTTCACTTACAACTAGCATATATATATATATATATATATATATATATATATATATATATATATATATATATATATATATATATATATATATATGTGATGTATGTATTATTTGTATTTCTCCCCTGGAAAAAGGAAAAAGGTCTTAGAAAGCTATAATAGAAAGCTATAATATATGAGCACTACTGCATATTTTCCTGTCTCATATTCCATTTTATTTTAAGTTAGAAAACATTAAATAATTGATCACAAAAAGGACAGTGTTTTATGATCTACAAAGTCAGTGACATTTCTAAAGATGATGTACATGCTCGGTCATAAAAAGTGTTGTCATATAACCCTGAGGTACGAGGTAGAGCTGCTTACTGAGATCTTCACATGCTATTTTACTTTCAGTTAAAAAAATGTATGTTTTTTATCCATCCACTTTCTCCATCCCGACGCTTTTATTTTGAAATATCATATACCGGAAGCACTTACTGGGCGGAGTCGCCGGTTTTCACTTCCTTGATGCACATAGCTAACAGTGCTGCACAATGAAAATACTTAATTTATTGAGCTTATTTGCCACTTATTTATTAGCGAACAGCATCAACATCGAGGTGAGTGTATATTCTTTTACAGGCAGTTATGAATATAGCACCAATTAGTTTGTTTTATGTTGAATTTTACTGAAAAATCCCGTTCCCATGTTAGCCTTCTGAGCTGTCATGCTAGCTGTTTTGGTGATGAGTCTGATTGCTTGTACGAGCAGAAACTAGATTTAAAAAATACAAACATTTATTAATTTTCCTCCACGTTTCTCAGGATAACGTAGGGCAGTTCTTCAGCAGCGGTCATACTAACAACTGGGCTGTTCTGGTGAGTATTTATTGATTTAAACGTTACATCTTTAGCTGAACACATGCTAGTATGATGGACTCAGCAAAACCATGTTTGTGAAACTGGCTTTTTCTTACTTGTTTGATTGCACAGGTGTGTACATCCAGATTCTGGTTCAACTACCGTCATGTGGCAAATACTCTGTCCGTCTACAGAAGTGTCAAGAGGCTGGGCATTCCTGACAGGTAACTGTGATAACATTACTTATTACACAACTTATTGTGTCATCTTTAGATCTTTAATGGTGATCAAGGTGTAATTTAAAACACAGCCAGCTCCACTTGATGGCCTACTAGAGGTGCAACGACTAATCAATTAGTCTATTGACAGAAAAATAATTATATAGATAATAGATTTAATTGTTTACAACCTCTCAAATTCACCTTGGTAGAGCGGTCGTCCACTGGTTCGGTCCCCAGCCCCTGCAGTCAGCACGTCTAAGTGTCCTTGGGAAAGATAATGAACCCCTAATTGCTCCCGATCACCTGGCCAATGGTGTGTGTGTGTGTGTGTGTGTGTGTGTGTGTGTACCTTGTATGGTAGCCTCTGACTCTGTGTGAATGCTGACATGTGTTGTAAAGCTCTATATAAAAGCAGTCCATTTATCTCATTAGAAAATGTTGTGGCCTCTGTGTCAGTCAGCAGATTTTAGAACTAGCGTATAAAACTATTGTTGGGAAGGTTTTAACTTTCCCCCTTCCTGTAGATCTCAGAATAAACTTTGTAGGATTGTGTCATTGGCAAGCAAAATAGTTGGCAAACCTCAAAAGCAATTAAACTCTCGTCAGAAAGGATGAGGAAGAAAGCGAGGAGTGTCGTGGCTGAAAGCTCCCCGTTTGAGCTACTGGCAACTAAAAATGTAATTTAAGAAGTCCCTAGTGACATCAATATTCTTAATTGAACTATGACATTAATGATAACTGTTGTAATCTGCAATATGACATTGTCTACATGTTTGTTTTACTAACTGCTTGTCTGCTTTTTATGTTGTTGTTTGTTGTGTGTGGTGAGCCGAAGACATACGTTATATTATATTCTATAGAGGTACAGGCAGACATTGAATAATTTCTGAAATGTTGACGTCTAGGAGCAGATATAAATCTTTTCCTGTGGTCATGGTCTCCACTACTGATATGTTGGAGGTTGCTAAACGTTAGAACATGCATTGCTTGTGAAAAACGGTGTTTTCTATTTCTTTGACTGTATGTTTGTTGTTATTTCGACTCGGACACATCGTTAGGTGCAGGACAGTTCAAGTACAAGCAATACATCCAAACTAATAAGCTCTTTTTGAATATGCTAACATTTTTTGGCTACTCCCTGTGAACAGAGGGTTACTGTAGAGATCAGCGAAGTGAATGTGTGCTTCCCCTCATTAACCGACGTCTGTAGCTCCGGTCGGTCGGCCCTTAATATAGTTTGGTGGTTCAACCACTGGCTCCTGCCGTCCACATGTCCACCTTGAGCAATAATACTGAATTACATTAATTGCATCTGCAAAACTGAATGTAATTAAATGTAACTAATCATCATGTAAATAGTATTTAACAACACAACAGTGGCACTGAACATGTGTTTGACACAAATGCAGCTTTTGTCCTTTTTTTTCTTATGTTGTAATCCTATAAACTTAAATGTTCTCCGTCATTTTCTCCTTTTCCAGCCACATAGTTCTCATGCTGGCTGATGACATGGCTTGTAACCACAGAAACCCCAAACCTGCCACAGTGTTCAGCCACAAGAACATGGAGCTGAACGTGTACGGTGACGACGTGGAGGTGGACTACAGAGGATATGAGGTCGGTTCACAATGTAACACCTGAATCAAAGTCTAATTTGAACATGTCAATATCTTGAAGGCAGATTGCTCCATAAGGATACAAAAAAATACAAATTCTCTATCCAGTTTCTTAAATTGAAATACATTCTTACCCCATTGGTGAAGGTTTTAACCAACATGTCTCCTTTTAAACATCAGATACAGCCATTAAATGTGTGCATGTGCCTGTTTAATAGAAAATACATTTGTAAAGGTGTTTGTAAGACACACACGTTCAGTTACAATCTGAAACGTGTAACTTGCTGCTGAAACACTACATGGGACACATCCAGCTGCAGCTGCAGGGTACACTGAGTACTGTATGACATCACTTGTAGGCAGATGTCACACGTGCAGCAGGGAGTCGGAGGGTGCTAAGGTCAACACGGTCCGTCCAGTGTTTGCTTGTCCGTTGAGAAGGAAACGACTTTATCTGATTAGCGTTCTCAAATACAGGAGCTCCCGAGTGTTTTGTTTGTTGCGCCCGGGCAGAGCCTCAGTG
>NC_041371.1:4770696-4815696 GCF_900634415.1 Cottoperca gobio | reverse complement strand
CCCTCCATCACCTACCCCCACCTCCCCGGGAGTTGCAATCAAAACGCCTCAAATCCTCCTGCACTCAGTGCGGAGCTCGATCAATGCACTCTGACTAATGCTTATTATTCTTTCCAATTTTCTTGTTTCTGGAGATGCACTCTTTATTCTCGAGCTATTTTGTGGAACTAAGGATGGATGCTATGGATTTTCCAGACGAACTCGAGTGTTTTTCTTTTTAAATCCAGTCTGCAATAAAACGGGACTCTCCTCCACCTTCCCAACACAATCCTCCACCAAAGTTTGTTTTTTAAGTCCTGTTTGGCCGATAGAGATAACGTTCACCTCGGATTAATGATTTTATTTTCAAATGGAGAGCCCAGTCAGGCACGGCACACTGATGAATCACATACTTAAGAGGATTAATCTACAAGTGGTAACACACAAGGCAGTGAAAGATTTGTAATTGACGATGCCGTGCACAAATGTCATGCTCTTTGCCTCTAATCTTCTCAAATACACTTTAACACCACCCACTTCCATGTTGCAGCAATGTTTGATGCATCGTTCTGGCACAGTCTGTGACTTAATACCATGTACTTCATGCTAAAGCTCCTGACGGCACCATGAGTAAATAAGTGCAGGATTTACATGCTTAAAATATTGTATGTATTTAGGTTATTTGCACATGCATAAAAAAGTTAGAACATTGTGCAGGCGCTTATGAAGATACCGCCTCCTATTAAATCACAATAGTCATACTCAAAAATATTATATATATAATAATAATAATTATTATTATTATTTTTTATATACGGTATATATAATTATTATTATTATCATACTCAAAAAAATTATGAATATAATTATATATATATATATATATATATATATATATATATATATATATATATATATATATTTATTATTATTATTATTATTTTAAATGTGCAGTTTACCTAGAATTTCATGTTTACAAGTTGAGATTTATTAAAATCTTTGTTATTATCCTAATAAATGTTTTTCAAATGTTTAATTTTTTACATATTTTTGTTTATTTAATGTTTTGTTTTTCTTCAGTGGGTGCTTGTATTGGGAAAAGGAGCCCCCACCTGCGGCTGTTTTAAGTTCTACATTTCTGACACTGCATTTCTGACACTGCTTGTGTTACGTCTGCTTCCCCCAGTTCAAAGTTTGTCCCAAGAGTCAGTGTGTGTCCACACCGGGCCACCGTACTGACCTTTTCCTGAGAGACCCAGGAAGTGCCCTCATCACCGATTTCTTTGGTAGCGTGCGCAAAGTCGAGCTAACCATGGAAACCATCAACTTGACGGAACCCATCGAGCAGGCGGAGCAGAAGTAAGCCGAGTTATTTGTTATTTCACTCCACTTTAATAAACCATGTTTATAGTATGAATAGCAGCTTTTGAGACTTTGACAGACTTTCTTCTCCAGGGTCTTTGACGCCTCACTTAAGGTGGACTAATAAAAGCAGATCGACCTCTTTATTTAAAAGTAAAGTGATTTCTTTCTTTAGGAGGATTAAGGACGATTGAATGGCTTTGGGCCAAATTCGTTTTAGGTTTCCCAACTTGCTAGACTTCGATTTCTATTTAAAGCATCTCTTATAAGCGATATTGATTTCTCTACTAATGATGTGTTGAGGGAGAGTCAACCTCTCAGTGGATGTTGCTATGACTACCCTATAGGTGATTTAACACCTGATTTCTAAGGCTGACCGACGACATGAATGCTCGAGGTTAACACGGCTTATGTTCATGGTGTTTATAACCAGCACTTTAGCAGTGAAGATCATAACTGGACCTACTCTTCAGGCTATACTTCTGATGATGAGTGACATGGAGTGAGCAGCCGTGCTTCTGATGCATCATGTGTGGCGCCACCCGGTGACGAACCGGACAAAATGCATCCAATTCACTACCTTCTCTCGTGGCATCAGGTCGACGCCTGCTGTGATGAATACATTTAGCCACTAGATGTCTGTAGAGAGCTGTCAAAAGTCTTGCTCAGGATCCTCTGGTGACATATTGTTTGCTTTCTCATATTAGTTCCCAGACACTATTAACCCCATTATAACAATATCACCTGGAGTTTTAGGAAACGCACAGCTCACACACACCAAACTGCAGTCTTTCATACGTTGACTCATTAGGCTGCGGGTGAGGAATAGATTGCAGTGCTGTACAAACACGTGTGATGGAAATGAAAAGTTGATCACACTCTCCTCACTTCTATTAATTCCATTTAAGATGGAAGTTAATTGAACCACTGGGAGGTGAAATCGTGAAATAATCTAATGTGGTTGGCTGCTAATTAGTAATTAGAGGTAATTGCCACAACGATTTTAGTCATCAGCTGTTCTGGCCTTAGGCTAGTTAGTCATTGCACTCTACTTCCCCTATTACTTTATTATTGATTAGAGCAAACACTTTAGGTGTGCTGATCTCACATTCAACAAAGAAACACAGCAGCAGCGTTATCGAGCGCGTTGTTGCCCTAATTCAGTCCTAGAGAGACGTTTTATCTCTAATTCTGATGTAAGAAGCAGCAATCTCCTGATTCATGAGATGTTTAATGCAGCCGACTTTACTCATGCAGCAAAGTCTTTCCACCTTTTTAAGAATGATGGAGAACATTATTGTGAAAGTTCAGCGATATAACGACACTTTCTGTCATCGTGTTTGTCACGTTACAGCGTGTGTGTGGTTAGCATTAAGTGCTGGGTGAGATTAATATTACACCAGGAGGTGGGTGATGGAGTATTTGCTGACAGATTAGGAGGGAGGTTTGGTATACAGGGAGGGGAAAAAACATGAATTTCATCACCAGTATGTTTATTAAATCATTTATTTTAATGTTATCGTGTATTGGAACGACAATGCAAGAGTTTTCAAGGTGACTATGTTAATATGTCCAGTTTAATACACATAAAAAGGCAGATTAGCCGTCGCAGAATCATTTATAAAATGAAGTTAAAGAAGCTCATTTAAAAATGATACGAGTTCTGCATGTTGTTGTCAACACGCAGCCATCTACCAGGTTGGAAACAATCTTAACTTCGTGCAGTTGTTACACAGAAATGAAAGCGTGTGCTGAGCTGAGGACATTTAGTATCAAGAAAATCCAGCTTCATGCTCGAAAACGCAGAAATACAAGCGTCTCTCTGGAATTACATTTTGGTAAAAGAGAAGATAGAGAAGAAGAGAAGGTAGTTGGGTTATTAATGGAGTATTGATTGAAACATCAGGTGTTAATTGATTAACTAACCCACAGCTTATCTTTCCCACATGTAAAAACAAACTGAATATCTTTTGGGTTTTACAAGCAATTTAAATCTGTCACCTGAGGCTCTAAATATAATGTGCATTTATACATTTCACAATCAGTTAATTGGGAAAATAATTAGCAGATTATCAGCTTTGAAAATAACCACGAGTTGCAGTCATCATCCCGCCTCCTTTAGAAGAAATTTGGTCAGGAGTTTGGTTAAAGGCTTTTTTTGCAACACATCTGGATCATGGCAAAAAAAGCAATCACGAAGATCGATCGTTACGAGACCTCTGTCCGGACACGACTGGGCAAATTAAATAATAGCGTTTTATAAGAGCTGGAAACGGGCTGTAGTGAGCTCTGTGTCTCCCAGAGAGAACATCACAGATGTCCTCTGAAACAAGCCGTTATTAAATATAGTGCTGCTCGTCAGCTCATCCGGCCACTCCAACAAGTGGAGCAGGATCTTTAGAGAAGATGGGGACGTGTGTGTGTGTGTGTGTGTGTGTGTGTGTGTGTGTGTTCAAGTGTGCTACTTCTTCTCTTGCTTGCTCGTCCCTCTCTTATTCTCTCTCTCGTCCTCCCACACGTTTCTAAATGGCAGTTTTTCCCCTCAGAACAAGCTCTTCCATTAAGTGAATTGCTCTTGATGCAGAGGACATTTTAATGGACCCCCTCAATCCTTTTCATTATACATGGCCTTAACAGTGTAATGACATTGTGTGGTTGCACTCCTCAAGTCATAGCTGCTTGTTGACCAACGCGTGTCATCGCGTGGTTCACCAAGCTCCAAGGAAAACGCCAATTATCAAATTAAAAGCTGAATTCATATCTCATTTCAGTTATTAAGTACATTTAATTTCATTTGTGACCTGCAGCGCTGGAGAGACTCTACAAAAAGTGCTTTGGGCACCAGAAGAGCAGATGTTAAGAGGAAATGTGTGTGACTTAAAGAAGGATGCTGCAGCTGTAGGAGGGGAGGGGCGGTCGCATCCATTAGAATCAGCTAAGTGGATTGAAAAATCCTCTCTGAAAATATCTCTTTTATATGGAAAATAAAGTGGAAAGTGGTCTGAATTGAATTAGAGTCCATCTCCTTGTGCTAAGTGAAAAGGGGGGAAATGGCAGTGAGACTCTCGTGACATTTTTCCAGTGGCAGAAAGCGCTCGGAGCACACGAGGGGGGGCTCAGCAGGAGGTCGCCTCTCTGCCTGCCAGCCCTGACAGCTTTCTTCTGTCTCTGATTCCTGTCTGTCAGAGCAACTTCTGCCCTCCTGCACAGACGTGGTGAGAAAAGACAAAAAGGGAGTTGAATAGAAAAAGTATAACGACGGGAACATAAAGAAGGAAGGTCGAGAGCCAAAAAAGTCCGAAATAATTTGAGCAACGGTAACTCGGAGGGAGGAAAGAGGAGAGCGAGGAGAAAGAGGAGAACGGGTTGCTTCACACAGCAAGAGGTGGCTCACCGGAGGACGCAGCCCACTTTGTCAGCAGCTGTCTGACCTGAACTTTCTTTGATTGGACAAAGACAGCCACTCAGTGACACCTCCACTCGACTGTGACCTTTAGCTGAGACTCTTCATCCTGACTCATGACTGTGATGTTGCAGACGACGAGTCTCTCAACAGAGATACAAACGGGCAAACAGCCCTGTCGAAAGTGCGTTCTGGTGGATCCAAAGCATTGTAATGGCTTTTTACAGGTGTCTGAACTATTAGGTGTAATGTCATTTCAACAGTTTTTGATTCTTCGCTTTTGTGTTGTTTTTTTGTAAGTGGACACAGTTTCAGATAAAATACAGCCAGTACAACACGACGACGAGCATGGTAAAAGAAACAAAGTCAAAAGAAATTATCTTGTCTGCCCATTCAACAGTGACAGTAATTGAGCCTGACACAGCTGGCACTGTCGTGTGAAGCAAAATAAAACGGGAGTAAATTGTGTATTTGCTTGAGAAACTATTCTCAGAATGTGGATTTGGTGCTTTAGTGAGTATTTGCAGCAGCATGATGGTTTATGTGGCGTTGACTCGAGACAAACTACAGTGCCTGTGTGGCTCATTAATGCTTTTTTAATAGCTTTTATTTTGACAACAATTGAAGCAGAAAGGCTCTGGATAACCAGTTCTGTGTCTCAAAGGTCACGGGTTATACACATCTTGTCTCACAGTAACGTATGTGTATGCAGGGACCTTTCTCAGTGTCCTTGAGCAGGAGACTGAACTTACGATACATCGTGAGTCTGACGAGTCAAGAGATGAGCGCCGCGACTACAGATCATAACCGTGTCGACGTGTTCATTACAAACACCAGATGTTGGTCGTACACACTGACTCGCGTACTTAGTATTGTCTGAGGAACAAGTTTGAAACGCGATGCAATCCAGAGAAGAATATTAAATTCTCTGTTTACTGCATGCTTTGAGTTCTTACTGACCTTCCTTTAGAAGCTGTTTTACATCTTTGTTCTTGGGAGTTCTAGAAATGAATCCCTCGTCTTCTCTTCTGTTCGTTTGTGTCATGCTTTTGGGAGCTTTCTGAATTTTGTTGCTAAAAAAATCCCCAAAAAAGGGAAAAACAAAGCCTTTCCCACCGTCTTTTGTAGATTGAGGTAACGTTTAGTGCCTCGCTGCTCATGCCACACTAAAAGCTGAATTAAATTTTCAATTGTATTTCTTAAAACTGGCAAAGAGCTACCAAGGTGACGCACCGACAGTCCAGCCGGAGGTTTGTAAAGTCGTAACGCATGAGACACTGCAGATGTGATGTTTGCTGTGTAGCAACAACAAACATTCGCTGTATTTGGTTGTTTACCTGCTCAACTTTCATTGATGTTCACTCGGTTTTTTGTTAAAAAGAAACACTAACCCTGCACTGTGTGTGTGGGTGGGTGGGTGGTGGGGGGGGGCAGTTTGGAGCTCTTCCAACATCTCTAAAATCGTTACAGTAAAAATGTTGAGTCTGTCGCTCAAGTTTGAATTGACCTGTAATATCACTTTGAAATTGTGTTTCCCGTTTGTTTTTTCTCCACTTGTCGTCTGCAGTGATGCACACGGGTTAAGACACAATATGTAACGATGGTTTTCACTTTCTATAGCTCCACAAGATGAATATTTCTATTTATCAAGATGAAAAATTAGGTTTCACTTGCATCAATTTGCACTGCATGTCAGCGACTCGGCTCTGAAATGGTCTGTCAATCACACACACACACACACACACACAGGTAAATGTGTGTTTTGTCTTCCAGGCCTGTAAATACAGAGCTGCAGAAAGAGAAGTACTCGTATGTGGACCAGCTGCCAGTGTCTGAGATCATCCACCAGGTAAGAGACAGAATGCAAAATGTATAACATTTCTAAAACTTAGCTGGGAATGTTTTGGATGTTGGGGCATAACCACAGTCATTGAATCAGAGGTCTAGAGGTGCACAGGGAGTAACATAAAAAGGTAATGTAAATAAGAAAGGTATTCGTATTTGTCCAACCACTTTCTTTTCTTTGCTCGACATAGTTAGTATGAAGGGATTGAAAGTCACAACGATGTACAATCACAACAGCCACAAGTCGACTACGGAGCGCACCAAGTTCCCTGCAGCACAGATATCGAAGCCAAGCAATGTGCAGCCAATGATGGCCAAGCGGAGCGTGACATCAAAAATAATACGAGTGGGCCGAATTGATTTCATTACAGGTCATTACAGGGACAGTCCCCCTGGAGCAACTCAGGGTAAATTACCTTGCTCAGGTATTGGTTTTGAACTCACGACCTTCTGGTTTGAAAGGCGTACCACTTGGCTATCACCACCCTTTTGTGTAACACATTTTCACTAAGCAACTAAATATTTGTAATCTGACACGGCGAAGAAAAATTGTGTGTTGCCAAATTGTCGGCAGCCAATTTTTTGACGGCCTGACATTGTTAGTGTGTGAGTGTGTGTGTGTGTGTGTGTGTGTGTGTGTGTGTGTGTGTGTGTGTGTGTGTGTGTGTGTGTGTGTGTGTGTGTGTGTGTGTGTGTGTGTGTGTGTGTGTGTGTGTGTGTGTGTGTGTGTGTGTGTGTGTGTGTGTGTGTGTGTGTGTGTGTCTTGACCCCTGCCAAACCCCTGAGAGTGACTCAACGACCCCCTGGGGTTCGATCGAACCCCGTTTAAGAACCACTGCGTTAAAGTGTAAAAAGGTAACTTCATTTATTCCAAAAACAGGTTTCAAACAAAAACATGTAACACAGAAGCAACTCAGCGTCAGGGTCTCAGAGGCCAAAATAACAAAAACCCACACCATCTGGAAATGAACGTTCACTAACCTGTCAAATGAAAATCACAATACTAAGCTCCCTACCTCACAGTAGTGATGGCAGTGTGATACTGAAGCTTCGATACGTGCTTCAAACTCTGGACTACAATTCCGTGGAACCACCGCTTCGAAGCTTGCTTCAAATCACGTGTCATATGACGTCCGAAGCAGTAACTGCTTCATTTCCTGAATGAATCACCGGACTGGTTCGCGGTCCAATCAGGTGATTCGCTGCCACTGCCTCGTCTCGATTCTGACAGGTTGAGACGGTTTTGAATTTGAGCGCCTCAACACTTTATACCCGCTCTAAACAAAGCACAATGTGTGGGTTGTTGTTGCTGTTGAGTTGTTGGTATTGCGTTTGTATTTGATCATTATGGAGCCGGCCAACTAGCGAAACAATTGTTATGCACCCCAGCATCATCTGGTCCTCGTGTGCAAGTAAAGAAACCAGATCTAAATCTGTTGAAAGAATAATGTACATCCCTCAATTAAAGTCTTGCCGCAGCAGCACGGGGTTCGAATCCGACCAGTGGCCATCTGTTGCGTTTCATTTCCCTTATCTCTATCCAATCTTAAACTGTACTATCATTTAAAGCCTAATAAGCCCACATTTCCCCCCCAGCAATCTCTTCTCAATAACACATACACACAATCATCAATCTTTATCTTTAAATAGAACATGATATTCAGTCTTAGATGTGTGCGTCAAAGAATTTAAGGCAAAGATACTTTAAATCCGCTGCAGCCTTGCACGTCGCCAGAAGAGGTCACTGTACCTGAAGCTTCAAGTAATGAACCCATTTCCGAAACAATTGGCTGAAGTGCTTCACAAAAGCTTCATTTGCCCATCACTACCTCGCAGTAAACGGGAGCAAAATGGGGGACAAAGGAAAAAGGCAGAGAACTCCTTCCAGCTTCTTTAACGCTACAACTAGTAAACAATGAACCACACAGTCCTAGAGAACGAGCGAGGCCGACAGCAAGGCAGGGAAATCAAAAGAGAGCGATCACCGGCTCCAGGAAGGTTATATGGCCCCACTGATCACTAATGGAGCTCAGGTGCGGGCAGAGGCGTGGCCAACCTGAAACACAGGAGAAAAGAAACTCACAGCTCTCTCGCAAGAGGCTGGGGAGGCAGTGGAACGTAACAGTGCCCTCTTCCCTCCTTTATTTCCAACCAGTCGCAGAATCGTAATGGGTAAGATGATCAGTCTGATCCTCGACTACTTCGAGAACTGCCACAAATCTGAGCCCATTTATCTTCATCAAATGAGACTCCCCAAATCTCTTTTCCCAAACACTCTTCAAACACATTTCCCCCGTAGGGCAATTCCATTTTACAATATTGCGATACCTGATGTCCAATCGCCTTCAAGATGTTTTGATCCCAACATTTTAAAACATTTTATTTGTGACTTTGTTTTTCCATGTTTGGCGTCTTGTTACGTCCTTTTTTTGCCATTTTATTTGTGCACCTGCGTTGTTGTTATTCGAGGTGTGTCCGCACATTTGGACACCGAGCAGAAAGTTTTGGGCAACATCCACAAACAAATGTCTTTTGTGTTGTTTCCATGGTGACGGCTCTTAAGTGTGAAATGCAAGTGCCTCCGAGTGAAGGGGGCCCCCGTGAAATCCAGCAGAATGGATCGGTAGGATTGTGGCGAGGAATTGTGCATTCACCTCATTCCCAAATGGATTGCACTTTTCAGTCGAGCCGACCTTCACAAATGAACACCTATTCCTCCTCATTCCACCTTTTGAACGTGTGCTCTGCATTCAAAGCAGGCGGTCTCGGGTCCTCTGTATCCCTGTTGTAAGATCTTCCATTAACAGCCTTTTAAAAATACTATTTCTATACTTCCCCTTCAACTTGTGCTTCAGAAAAGTAACACAGTCACATTAATCTTTGCCACAGGCAAGAGCAGAAATTAGTGGAGCTTACATTTGGGGTTCAGCTGCCTCTGTGAAGCCCTTACTTAAAAACATTAACATGACCATCTACACGGTTTTATTCAATGCTGCATCCTTTCAATAAGAGACGGAGAGACGGAAGAGTTATTTTAACTCGTCATTCTTTCAGCTGTATTGGATTACTCTGACGGCTTCAACAAGTCGCATTGAAAGCAACACACAGTAGGTAGGATGTGTGGTTTTATGTTATTATACACATTGTTTCCAGACCCTGCTCATGTACACAGGGTACCAAACCAAAATATAATCCTCAACCAAATGACAAAAATAGAAATCGACCAACATCTCATCCCTCTTGTATTCACTGCCCTCGTGTTGGATTCGTTAAAGATGCTCTAAATAATATATATTTTTAAACATATATTTATAAACTCACATTTTCAGTGCCTATACATACGTATGTATGTACGTACATGCATACATACATACATATACATACATACATATACATACATACATACATACATACATACATACATACATACATGCTTATACAATCATGCATACATCCATATACATGCATACATACATACATACATACATACAATCATACAATCATACATACAATCATACAATCATACATACATACATACATACATACATACATACATACATACATACATACATACATACATACATACAATCATACAATCATACATACAATCATACAATACATACATACATACATACATACATACATACATACATACATACATACATACATACATACATACAAACAATATAGTCCATTTTTCTGGTCTGCCTCGGTCAGAAAACATGGGATTCAACAAGCCAATCAGATTTGGCTCCCCTTCCTATGTCACATGCAGGCTCATTAAAATTCACCGCTCTTCATCTGAGTAACTACCTTTGCGAAGGTGCAAGCCAATCGGAGCAGAGTGGACTTTTTCCGAAGAAAACAGGCGTAAAAACAGAGGGGGAATACAGGTACATAGGTGTATTCAGACACAGTATGAGAGGAATAATGTGTCTTTTGAGCATTAAAGCATGTCTTAGTTCAAAACCCCAAATCCATATATGAGCCTGAAAATGAGTATAATATGTCCCCTTTAACAATGGATCATGTGACTACCTGTAAAAACAAGTACTGATGAATTCACAGCGAACTCTCTCCAACAGTTCCCAAAGGAGGTTTGTGTTTTAGTGTCTTTCAGCTTATTGTTTTGGTTTTCCGACCAGCTGTATGTGTTGATTCTCTCAGCTGTTAAACCCACTGTACACTTACCTGCCCTTCAAATCCACTCGTACCAAATAATAATTCAATGTTTTACTGTTTCAAGCCAATTAAAAAAAGGAACATTTGGACTCCAGAACTGTTCGCTGTGTTCCATCAGAGAGTTTCTGTCTATATTCAAGCTAAATGGGAATCTACCGCTGTCCCAGGTCGTACAGTTTGAACACCTCGTCATTTAAAATAAAGCGATCGACTGTTTTTTCAATAGTTACATACATAGTTAGTGTGGAACCACCAGCATGCCGTCTAAACCACATTGGATGCCATCTTGCAATGTATGTTCTTGCAATGTCATTGCTGAGGAAGAATGTGACTATTCAGTCATGGAACAATGGTCGCCACTTCCCTAAGAAGAGATATAAGGGCACAGTGGCTGTTTGATTAGTAAGCAGAGACGGAGGCATCACATTATGAAGTGATGTTCGTCTCCACTTTGTAGACGGATACTAAACTATTGGTGTTGATGCGAAAGGTCGGATCCAGCTCGATTGAATACATTTGAAACATCCTCACTTCAGCTGCTGTTAATATTGCTGGAGAACATTGAAAGTCCTTTAAGGATTCTCAGTCAGTTGACCCGGAGAAATGAAGCTGACCACATGCTGTAGCCCTGTCAGACTCTTATTGGGAAGCAGGAGGGGTCTCCACACCCAGCGGGAAATTGATCGCTGAGGAATGCCTCCGAAGCCTGGCAAATACGGCTGATTTCAGATCTGCTGCTCTCAAAAGAGTAAACTTTGTCTGTTATTTCTTTCTATACACAGAAGCAGTCACACTATGAAAGGCTTGCACACTCGCACACAAACACACCCCATTAAGTCTCCACCGTCTGTTACTTGGCTTCATATCTTGGCTCACATTCTTATTTGTCTCTTCATCTTTATACATTTTCTTTTCTGCCTCCCTCCCTCTCCTCTTTTTAAATGCATCCACACGAACAACGCACAAACACCCTCATCGACCCGACGACCCCTGTCAGGGATTTCGATTATCAGCTAGCACTCCTGCTGGGTTTAGGATGGGTGTCCTGGCACACTGATTCATCTCTCTCCCCCTCAACAAAATCCATCTGCACTGCAGCAGAATGACCAATGTCCATAAAGCCTATTGACGGCGCTCCTCTTTTTGATTAGCTGTCATATTGTGCGCAGCGGTCTCTGAGATATCTTTGTTTTCGAGACGCTGAGCAGCGTCTCAGAGACACTCTTCTGAACTACATGTGATTGAATCTCATAAGATTTGATGTCTAATTTGATTCCCAAGTGGCCTGATTTCAGTTGTACCTCCAACAAAAACAAATCTTCTCGCTGTGTTTATCTTCTGAGAAAACCATTCGCCAGCAGACCGGGCGACGACTTGCAAATGGAAAAGTCACCGCAGTGACTGACGGAGGATATAGAAGCCTGTGCTGTATGGCGTCTGTGTACAAACCTTCCCTCATTGTGTCATCGTTGGCAGTTGTCTCGCTCGTGGTGCCGGGGTGAGTCCCCTCTCCCTGCCACCTTCTCTTCCCAACCTCACACATCTCATCACGTTGCCAACGCCTAATCACAATATGTTCAGCTCTGGAAATAACTAGAAGAGCTTCTGTGTATTCTACTTTTCTTTGTTCACGCCTCACTGCTGTGAGTTCTGGTCTCTGCCGTCAAATTGGTACTTGTTCTTTTGCCAGCTTGACGCCACACCATATGGCTTCGGAGAATTGAAAGTGGAAACACTGAGAATGAATGCTTTGCCTCCCTTCAATCCCTCGCCAAATCCCCCTTCCCTCACTGGAGCCTGCAACATTGACACTTTTCAAAAGTGGATGTTGGGATTGTGTGGATCGCAGGTCAAACCCACTCTGACGAGCTTTTCTTCTGAATTAGCTTTGCTGTGTTGCGTGTGCTCAATAATAGAAAATAATATAGTCTAGGAAAGCAAAGCATGCATTATGAGAGAATAATACACCTGGTGCTTTGTCTCTTACAGTGGAGCGTCCTGGCAGCGCACAATGGCTCCTGTTCTGTCATCAACATAAATTTGCTGCAGTTTTGACCTTGGAGTGCGAGTGTTTGGCAGGGCGTTTCAGACCTCCCTCAACGACCATTAGCATCCTGCATGGCCGTGTTAATTAGCTCCAATCAATCAGATGGGTAGCCGTTAATTGATTTTACATGTGAATTGAATACGCAACACAAAGCGCGTGTAATGGAGGCACGCTGCGCCAAGTCCTCGTCAGTGAGATGTGCATGGCTCCGTCAGTGAAGGTCAGCGAACACTCGCCTCTTCTCCTCGCTCTCATTTCTGTGCTTAATATTTTTCCCTCCGCCTCCCTTATGTCTGTTTCTTAAGGCGCTGCATTCTTTTGATTGTGTGGTAGCGAGAGACTCATACAGAGCAGACTTGTTTCCGTTCCATGGTCTTTGATTTAAAACTAGTTTATTATCAATTAGTCATTGAAGTAATTAGTTGACCGACAGAAAAAGAGCAATTCTGATAACAGATAATCCGTTAAAGGCATTTATCGAGCACAAACATGTTCTCTTTACATCTTTACAAATGTTATTTGCTGCTTTTCAGTATTTCTTTTTAAATTGTAAATTGAATGTGTGAGTTTTGGGCTGCAGGTCAGACAAAAAAAATAATTTCAAAGATTCACCTTGGACGATGGAAATGTTTCACAAATTCTTTCTTTCACATTTCACACCAGAGCTTGACGGATATGTAGCCTTGTAGGTCGCAGAAGAGAAAGTGTATCTGTGTATATTGATGACAAGTCTTTTAATAACATCATTTAAGGCAGGGGTCTCAAACTCAATTTACCTGGGGGCCGCTGGAGGTAGATTCTGGGTGAGGCGTGGGCCACATCAAATATTCCACAAAAAAAGGGTTTCTATTATTCCAAAAAAAGTACAACTGATCCAATCTTCTCAATCTTTAATAATAACAGTTCAGAACATGAACGGTTCTTCAGAACATATCCTTCTCTAACCTACTCCTGGCAGCGCTTCCTCTTACACAGCATATATATATATATATATATATATATATATATATATATATATATATTATATATATATAATATATAATATATGTGTGTATATATAATATATGTGTATATATATAATATATATATATATATATATATATATATTATATATATATATATATATAATATATAATATATGTGTGTATATATAATATATGTGTATATATATAATATATATATATAATATATGTGTATATATATATAATATATGTGTATATATATATGATATATGTGTATATATATATATAATATATGTGTACTATATATGTTAGTGTATATTATATAATATATATGTGTGTATATATATATATATATATATATATATGTGTGTTGTATATATATATATATTATAATATTATATATATTATAATATATCTATATCTATTATGTATATGTATGTATGTATGTCATTATACTATCATATATGTATATATAGATCTATGTCCATTATGGTGTGTGGAGTATATATATAATATAATTCTTCTTATCAATATATATAATATATATATATATATAATAGAGAGAATAGAGAGCGATATATATATATAGAGAGATAGATATTAATATATATAGCTCACATATATGTGTTATATATATATGTATATCTATATCACATATATGTGTGTGTATATATATATTATATATATATATATTATATAGATATATACACATATAGTGTGTATATATTTATATATATATATAATTTCTTTTTATATATATATAGATATACACACCAAAACAATTGATCAATTAATCCAAAAGAAAACATTTCAGTCATTTGATTAGTTGATTGATTGTACTTGTTGAAACTGCAGTTCTCCCCCGCGGTCCTTTCTGCTGCTTCTTCTCTTCTTATCTCTCGCTCTTGACATATGCTCCTCTCTCTGCCGGCGGTGCTGACGTGGCTTCCTGTCACAGTCGATTCATCTCCCTTTGCGCTTCCTTATCCAAGAGGCTTGCACTTACTCACGCACAGTCACAGTCACGCACACGTCTGCCTACAATTGTCACGGAGGTCAACTGCCCCCGATGGCCACGCGCTCCCAGTCGTCTCTCATGAACGTCCCCGGCCGGGCTCTGCCTCGTCCTCCAGATGTTTAACCCTCAGCTCCTCTTCTCGTCTTCCCGCCGGCCACTTTGTCACCGAGGCTGAAGATAAAAGTGTCTCCACTCAGATTTAGTTTTGCTACACAAATCTGATGAATGTAGAACAGAAAAACAACGTGTCGATGTCTCAGCGGGACAGATCACTGATTATAATATGGATTATGGCAGCTTTATGTATCTAAATGAGCAACAATCACATTTAAAGTCGGAAAGCGACGAAGGTCTACCCTCTAAACATTGATGATTCAGAGCAAATAAAGTTCTATCGTTCTCACATTACAAAGGCATTAAAGTGTTAGTCATGAAGGTAGGCGCATGAAGGCCGCTCTGAGGTGTGTGTACGGCGGCTGCTCTGCGGACGCCATAAAGTCGCTATTTCTCATAATTGTAAATGTGTTAGAGCTGCACTTTTTACTTTTCAGGCTAAAATGCTTTTCTCTGTACTTAAATCTCTTTAAACTGAATATCTTTGGGCTTTTGGAGCGACAAAAACAAGACACTTAAAGACATCTGGACATTTTTACAGACCAAACGATTAATCAAGAAACTAATCGGCAGATTAATCGTTGACTTTAAGAATGGTTAGTTGCAGCCCGATGTGGTGAATTAAAGAAACCTCAGTGATGATGAGTAGTTGTAGATCGATGAGTCGACGCAGTTAACACTCAGAAACTCTGCTGATCTGATCTGTGCGCAGTCGGTTTGGTTAATTGATCAGATTTGAAACCTCGTGAAATAACCACTGGCACTATTTTACTCATGTTATCGTCCATCATTCATCGTAAGAAGTTAAATGTGGAAAAGATAATTCAGGGTCTTTTTAACGAAGGCCTATTTTTTTTTCTTTAGCACCCACGTCTGCTGTTCTGACGTCAGACAAACGAGACACTGAAAATATCCCTTTATAGTTTGAGCTTCATTGTCTCTGCCGCTCACTGCGAGTCTGTAGAAGCACTGAGTGCTTTCCCCCACATAACCTGCAGCCTGGTTTCTGTCAGACACTATCGACTCGGTGTGGTGTTCCTGTGACCATCTGGAGGAGCTCTTTGCACTGGATCTCCAACACTGTGCCTAGTCTGGAGCTCAAACCCCTCACTGTCTCTGCATGGCAGTGGAGCTCTAGTGATTTCCCTCGATTGAGCTGTTAAATAAATGTAGAGTTTGACGTAATCCAATTTTACTGCCGTCCTCGGTCTTTCTTTCTATGTTAGAAATTGGTAAGCGGTGTTACGTTCACCTGCAGCTTGTGTTGGGAGACTTGAGAGGACCATGCCCTGCACACACACACACACACACACACACACACATTTCCTGTAATTCCCTTTCCGCCTCACTTACCCGGAGCCGGGAAAGTGATACAAAATTAGAATATTTTTCACCAGCCAAAGTCGTTAATATGCATTATTCTAAGAAACATATAATGATGCCCGCTCTGAATGCTATTGCATGAATAGAATCGGGTGTTATTTAAGACTCGCTGTATTATGCAGTGGGACGAGTTGGTCATCGCCGCGTCTCCAGAAGCTAACGAGATAATAATGCTTAGTGCAGCAGGAGCGTTACAGACGGCCATTAAGAGGCCTGTTGAAGACGGAGACATTGTTTATGCTTTAAATTGATTAGCTCATAGTCAGCAGGGAGAGCGTTTGAGGAACAGGAAACTAAATGTTACAGTCTCGGACGCATATTAGTGCTTAGTCATGTCAGACGCTTCACGTATTTAACACGCTACAGTTCCAGTCCCTTCACAAGTCCAGTGTGTGTGTGCGTGTGTGTGTGTGTGTGTGTGTGTGTGTGTGTGTGTTTGTGTGTGTGTGTGTGTGTCCACTTCAGAGTAAATGTACACTAGAGCTCAGCCAAACCAGAGAGACGTGGATCTCTCTGGAAGTATTTGTGCAGCTTTACTGAACTGTGTGTACAGTTAGTGACTCGTGCTGTGTGTTCGTCGTCTTCTTGGCCGAGTCTTGAGGTTTTTGGCGTCGGTGACACCTTCTCTCTGACTGGTGATTTCTTGAATCGCTGGATAATGGCAGCCTGTATGTTGAGGGATAACAGAAATCTCTTAAGTGCGTCCTCGCAGCCTCTCTATAGCTTTGTCGCCAGTGGAAGAGTTAGGAAGATTCTTTTAGAGGTTAAATCTCATCTCTCCGCAGAATATTGCAACTGCATTAGCATATAAATGTGCTCCTTGTGAGATGCATGTTTAATACGGAGATTTAAAAGTATAATCATACACAAAGTGATGATGTGGCAGTGAATGGGACAAACACAAGACAGGGGAGGTGTACTGATGAGCTTTACCACCCGCTCATTGTGTGAACCTTTTGTGTGTGTGTGTGTGTGTGTGAGACAGCAGATAGTGTACATAAAGTGTGTGAAGAGATAAAGCGAGTGTGTATGTGATTCTGCGTCTGTGTGAATGACAGAACAATCAGCGGTGGCCTTAACGGGAGGAATATACACACAACTGCTAACCTGCAATCTCCCCCCTCTCTCTCTCTCTCTCCGCTGTCCCCCCCATCATCCTCGCCTCACCACCCCCCCCCCCCCCCCGTTCTCCCCTCAGAAACCAAAGCAGAGAGACTGGCATCCTCCCGATGGCTTCATCCTGGGCCTGTGGACTCTGATCCTCCTGGTGTTTTTCAGGACTTACGGTATGAAGCACCTCAAACACATCTTCTGAGGCGCCGGCGCCGCTGGATGTCTGTGGACACGAAGCTGCAGATCAGGAGCTTTTACTGAAGGGATATTAGAGCAAAGGTGCGGGTTGTGACTGGCTTATCTTCCTGAAAATGAAAAGGAGATGTTTGGCACCACAACGGCGTGGCTCGGAAACTGTGTGACGCAATTGATGCCTTTTTTTTTTTCCTTCTTCTTTTGGATGATTGCTCTCTACTGTCTAATGTGGTGGTGTTGTTGTTGTTGTTGTTGTTGTTCCAGATGCGAAAAGGGACAAATATTTGAAAGTCATGCATCGTATATGCAAAGCCTCATCTCTGCATAGGCAATACCACGAGCTGTACCGCCATTTTATTTTGATGTTTGATGTGTTCTTGACATCTCCACTTATATTTATTTATTTTTGTGTCAAAGGTTCTGTTCTATCAAGCTTTTCTATAATTGCGTTGATTTGCTTTTAAAACATAATGCACTGAGTTTGAAGAGCGTGCATATTTCTGCAGTAGCAATTTTTTTTTTTGTTTAAGTGCTACTCTGTCAGAAAAAGGAAAGTGTGGGACGAGGGCAGGTTTGATTGGCTGCGAGTGGGCTGTGAAGAGATTACTATTTAATGTCTCTCTTGTCCATATACATTACACCCCTTGACTGTCATATCACGCTTGTGAAGGATAACAATCGCACGTAATCCCATCTCGCATGATGGACCCATCCTCTTTCCTATTCACCAAATTGCCCTCCCTGTGGAAACATCCATTAGCTCCCCAGCCGTGTACTCCGCTGATTGTATTCTGGGTGATGGACAGCTATTTCCCCGGCCATTCCACGTCTCGCACTACAGCAGCGATAAGTGAGTGATAACCTCGTAAGCTGCCGGCCGTCCCAAATGAATCTCCTCTGTGCTGTTTACCTCCCTCTTTCCCCCCCCTTCTCCCTTCCTCTGCATTAGTAACCGCTCTGCATTAGGCTCATTGTTGGGGAGGGGGGGGGGGGGAGTGACTGATGCTCAAAGCATATGGATTGAACCTGCTGTATTTTATCTTTGCTCCTTGGCGCGAGGTCCCGCCCATCGGGTGCCCACTGCCACTCTCCTGCGCGGCTGAAGTGGAAAACAAATGGAGTCTGAAATGAAACCATATTTATCGGAGGGCAGCTGCTGCGTCAAACCACCAAGTACCTTTTTCTCATTCATTTATGCAAGGCTCATTTCTTCTTCCTGGTTTATTATTTCCTGTAATCTCATTCCTCCCGGTCCCGTCTCAGAGAGAGCCAGCTCATGTTGATGCCCTGAATAAAGATGAAACCTTGAATCACTTTAATGTATTTACGCGTTTGTTTGTTTTCCTTAATTACGTCATCACTTTGTAAGAAACACAAGATCTGACGGCAGAGCGTATATAGCAAAGACATCCTTGAAATCGGTGGCGCTTGAGAGACTTAAACACCTGCTTATAACAATCCAGAGAGAACATTTAGTTTTCTTTCTGTTCCAGTTTTGTATTTCAAAAGACAGCCGTTGTATCCGAGCATCTATATACAACCGGTGAGTAGCAGGCTGGCAGTACGAATTAAAGCCGACCTATCTCAGATGGGTTTGTTTGTTCTTAAACCCACTTCAAAATTGACTCCGTCTCCTCTGCGCCGCTCGTTCGCACATCAGCATTCACAGATGGAATTGAATATACTAGCCTTTCTGGTGATGTACTCCCCCGTCTCCCCTGTCACTATAGTTTCCCTATGCTAATAAAGATCTTGTCTGTTTTCCTTCACACCTGACTTGGTGGGGAGAAAACCCAGTGACAGGACAATATTAGAGCAGAGGCAGTGAGGTTTCAGACTGACGAGTCGGGCAGGATGCTCTGAATATGTCACACAGGTTGTTCAAACAGCAGCATCGCTATTCACCAGTGAGCACGCGCACGCACACACACACACACACACACACACTTGTTGTCTTTAGAAGTTGACATCGACTTTAGTCCCATGTGGTAGCCTGCTAAATTTAATGATTCACCCACAAACGCGCACACGCATGCTGTGTGGAGACGTGTGCGCCTGACAGGTTGTCCAATTTACATGGAAACACTTGGCTGTCAGTGAGCCTTTGAAATGTCAATCATTCCCAGGAATGATGATAGTAATTTTAGCAGTCACACATTTTCATTCTCATCAGCAACAATAGCGGCGGCATAAATCATCCTCAGTGGCTCTTGTTTACTGTACATTTATTTTATTTAAATGTGACTTTTCCTAAAACTTTGAGCAAGAACACAAAAATAAAGAAGCAGAGAGTCACATTTCAGTGACTGCTGCTGAGACAGAACGCCCTGTAATGAATACTGCATCGTTTGAATGTTTTATTTATGCAAAGTCGCTTTTACACAAAGTATAAACTGAGAAAGCAAAGAGTCAAACAATGTGCATTCTAAACGTACAGTAGAAGAAGTCCATTACAGCTGAGCTCCATCTCCTGAGGAGGATTGTTCAATGCGACTGAAAGCTCCAGAACAGCTTGCGGTGAGATAAATGTATCGACTCTTAACGTCCTGTTAACTGAGGAAACTCCAGCTGCTGTTGAAGACTGAGCCGTGGTTGAAAGCTCCAGAAAAAGCTAGTAAGTGGATCTTGACTTTGATTTAATTTTTTTGGGGGGAAAACTACCATCTTAAAAGGTCACGGATGAACGTTCACACTCATTTCCCAATTTGTTCAGTTGCTTATTAGTTTTTAGGCATTAATTTAGGGAGTAGAATTCTGCACCATTTAGTTATCAAATGATAAGAATTGTTACATTTGTGTAAAGTTAGTATCAAACGAGTCGCTGGCCGCAGCTTTTCTGGTTAAACATTTAGCTTTTGCATGTTTTGTTATTGAAAACTGCCTATTTTGAGGTTTTTACACTGTTGGTTGGACAAAACGAGACGTTTTAAATAATAAAACATAACATTTTCGGTGGTATTAAAAGGGTCTTGCAGAAAGCATGTTTATAGACCAAACTATCAATTAACCAAAACATTTGTTAGCTGCAGCCCTATAATCATGATAACTTAGTACTTGTGTATATTAGACCTTCTGCTAAATACTTGTCTTCCCTTCATCATCACGACCTTGATCTACAGGCTTCACCTTCACTTTGTGTGGCAGTGTTTTCAAATACAAGAGAAAAATGCTCCAACACTCATGAAGTCAGATCTATTTGTAGCTCGTGGGAACAATGGGCTTGTAACGCTGCCTGTCTGTCATTATTATTTCAGTGTGACACAGCCTGATGTCACAAGCAGTCAGGAAGACAGAGAGTGAAAAGTAAAAACTGCAGCTGCTGTCAGTGGAGGGTGAAGGTGAGTCACTGGCCTCCCATCCTACATGTTTCATTTTCATGTCTGGGGGTGGGGGTGGGGGGGGGGGGAGGTAGCATTCAAAGCTTATTCCTCACGTTTGTACCATGTTGTTATTGTTACACACAGAAACTGCAGTAACGTTGATAAAAAGTATTTTATTAAGTGGAATGATTCATGTCCAACATGTGCAAAAATAAAAACCGATTAACATCAAAGCTGAAATTAGTCAAACAGAAATTAATTGGAAACAATTAAGTTTAAAAAGAACATTTGACATTGTGAGAAACGCACTTTCTTGCTGTGAGTTGCATGTTCACATTGATACCACTGTCATGTGTGTACAGGAAATATGTGGCTGGAGTCAGCAGCTGGTTAGCTTAGCTTAGCATAACTCACATCCTTTAAGTAAAAGTCTAATTACCAACTAAAAATACTCCATTACAAGTTAAAATCCTAAATTCCAGATGTTGCTTAAGTACAATTATACAAGTATTAAAAGCTAAATGTACTTAAAGTATCAAAAGTAAACGTTCTCATTCTGCAGAGGCTCCCTTCAAGACGTTAGGATAATACATTACATTTTTATCACTACCAACTTCATGTAACAGCTTTATAAGGTTCTAGTTCGTCAATGTGGAGCCGAAGTGTCAAATAGAATAAGTGGAGTATTAACTACAATAGAATCAGAACATGGAAATACTCAAGTAAAGTACAAGTCTGTCAAAATTGTACCAGCAAAATCCACCTACCAGCACCTTTTTAAAGCTTTAATTAGTTTGTTTTATCCTCACGGAAACTAGTGTCTGTGTAAAAACGACAATTTGATCATCATTATGTTGTATTTCTTCGTAAGTGCCAGAAACCTCCTGGAGTTGTGAAACTGTTAGGCAGTAAAACAGTAAATTGTCCATTTTTGCATTTAAATTTCCACTTTATGCTAGGCTACGCTAACCAGCTGCTGGCTTCAGAGATGCATCAAACTTTTCCCCTAAATCTCTGCATGTGGGAGTAATCATGTTACTTCAAGTTATTCATGAAGCAAATATTCCTCCGGTGTCACCTTGTCAAATGTGAGGATTTGCTGCGTTTCCCTGTTTTAGATCACTGCCAGTACCTTCAGGCTTCGGGAACTTGTGACTATTCTTTGACATTTTATAGACCAAACAATTAATCTAAAATGAAAATAGCCGGTAGTTACAGCCTCAAAAGACGCACTGTGACTGTGCTTATCACTCTGCTAATGCAGAACGTTGTGCACAGCCGAGTGTGTGGAAAACAAACGCACATCTTGGCGTTTGCTTCAGCAGCAGGACTACAGCTGCAGTAGCACCGCTCCTGTAATCACGTCAAGCACCTACGGTATGTATCTGACCCGCAGCATTCCTCCTCTCATTACTTACATTACAGAGATGAGGGCAAAATCAATAAGGGCTTAGCACCGGGATGTACCATTAAGATAACCACACGTCTCATCACTTTCTCCAGACGCCCGATTCTTATTCATGGAGGAGAAAGTGTAGGATAGAGGATGGTCTACTCTACAGGCAGCATGTACTCCATCAAATGAGAGGAGAGTGCACATAAAACACAACGGAGAAGAGGAGAAGTCCGACACATCACATACTCATCAGTTTAACAAAAAAAAACCTTAATTCTCCTGCGAGGCGATTCCGGCAGCCGATGAAGACTGTAGAGTAGGATGGATGGCGCCGCTGCATCCCTGCTCTCGTTTTAATCTCCCACTTGTCTTGTGTGACACGGCCGTGCATTTACATGGAGATCCGGCGTGTAGCTGTATAAATTGCGCTATTAAGTGGTGACAGAAGCTGACACAGCCTTATGATACATACGTACAAGGCCGGGGAGGCACACACACACACACAAAACTTCCCATTTAATAGTACACACTTGTCACTCAGCCAAGAAGTGCTGCATTGCAAAGTTTGACTTGGGTGACACTTGTGAGCTTACAATGCACACGTCTGAAAGCTTTTGTTGCACGACGCAGGGGTCGAAAGAATCTCCTTCTTCAATCTTTGAACACAGCAGAAGAATATGAATCGTAACAGTGATGTTTTCACACTAACTACACTAAAGTATTCACCTTACACTCCGGCACTACATTGTTCAATTACGGACATTGTGATGGTATTTTTCTCTCGCAGTGAGTCCTGCAAATATCCTCCATCCAGCAGAGGCTTTGTGGAGAGCCCTTAGGTAAACATACAGCGCATACACACTCCCACACACACTTACAGAGACGACCAGGATCCGCAGTAAGACACTGCATGCATGCATTGAGAGTTGTTGATGATGTTGCCTCCTTGTATAAACTCACTTTACAAGGTTGTTAAAGGTCCAGCTCAATGCAAACATTCCCCATCTGTAGTCTTTCTTAGATGAATCTCTGTGGGCATGTTTTTCACCACAGTTACAGGTCACGTCTTCTGGAGGACAAGGGCCGCCGCTGTGACCGTCCCCTCCAGCGTACAGTTGGTTGGGAGAGGCGGGGGGCTCCAGTCCGGCTGGTAGAAGTGGATGTCAAAAGTCCGAGCCCAGTTAGCGAAGACCCGCTTCTCTGTGATGAAGCGGTGGTGGCTGCCCCGCCGGCCGCGCTCATGAGAAATGTACATGGCGCACTCATCTGGACCACGTGGCTCGTAGTAGTGGTAAGGGACGGAGTGGTGCTGAGGCTCCCTGCAGTGGTACAGAGGAGAGAGAGTTGACATGAGTTTCATGTGACGAGAGAGAGGTAGGAGAGAGAGAGAGAGAGCGAGAGAGGTAGATAGGAGAGAGAGAGGTAGGTAGGAGAGAGCGCGAGAGAGGTAAGAGAGAGAGAGAGAGAGCAAGAGAGGTAGGAGAGCGCGAGAGAGGTAGGCGAGAGAGAGAGAGAGGTAGGAGAGCGCGAGAGAGGTAGGAGAGAGAGAGAGAGAAAGGTAGGTGAATATCGAGAGAGGTATGAGAGAGAGAGAGAGAGAAGAGGAGAGGTCAGAGAGAGTAGAGAGCGAGAGAGAAGAGAGAGGTAGAGAGCGCGAGAGAGAGATAGGTAGGAGAGATCGCAGCGTAAGAGGAGAGAGTAGAAGGAGAAGAGCGAGAGAGGTAGGAGAGAGCGAGAGAGCGTATGAGAGAGAGAGAGAGCGCTAGCAGGTAGGAGAGACGCGAGCGGTAGGAAGAGAGAGAGAGCGAGAGAGGTATGAGAGATAGCGGAGAGTAGGAGAGAGAGAGAGAGCGAAGAGGGTATAGAGAGAGCGAAGAGGTAGGAGAGAGAGAGAGAATCGAGCTAGGTATTAGAAGAGAGCGAGAGAGGTAGGAGAGAGGAGAGAGCGAGAGAGGTAGGAGAGAGAGCGAGAGGCGGTAGAGCGCGAGAGAGAGAGAGGTAGAGAGAGCGCGTAGAGAGGTATGAGAGAAGTCGCCGCGAGAGAGTAGGAGAGAGAGAGAGCGAGAGAGGTAGGAGAGAGCGAGAGAGCGAGAAGGGTAGGAGGAAGAGAGCGAGAAGAGTCGGAGAACTAGAGATAGAAGCGAGAGAGGTATGAGAGAGAGAGAGAGGCGAGGCGGTAGGAGAGCGAGAGAGGTAGAGAGAGAGAGAAGGGCTAGAGATGTAGGAGAAAGAGACGAGAAGGTAGAGAGAGATCGATATAGCAGACAGACACAGACAGAGAGGTGAGAGCGGTAGGAGATAGAGAACGAGAGAGGTAGGAGAGAGGTAAAGAGAGAGAGCGAGAGAGGTAGTATAGGATAGAGCAAGATGAGTTAGGAAGAGAGCGAGAGAGAGAGAGAGGTAGGTATAGGAGAGCGCGAGAGAGGTAGGTAGGAGAGAGAGCCAGAGAGGTAGGAGAGCGCGAGAGAGGTAGAGAGAGAGAGAGAGGTAGAGAGGGTTAGAGAGAGAAGAGTTATAGGTTCTAGAGAAGAGAGAGATTTAGATGAGGTAGAGAGAGCGAGATAGGGAGAGAATATAGAAAGATTCCGAGAGAGGGATAGAGAGAGAGATAGACGGTAGGTAGGAGAGAGAGATCGAAGGTAAGAGAATAGCAATAGAGAGATATAGCGAGAGATTTAGAGAGCGAGAAGGTAGTTTATGAGAGAGAGGAAGAGGCGAGAGAGGTAGGAGAGAGAGAGAGAGAGAAGAGAGGTAGGTAGGATCGGTTGTAGTAGATCCTCGCGAGCTAGAGATAGGTAGGTACGTAAGAGAGCGAGAGATGGTAGAGGAGAGAGAGAGAGCGAGAGAGGTAGGTAGGAGAGAGAGCACGTCGAGATGAGGTAGGAGGTGTGATAGAACTATAGATTAGGAGAGGAGAAAAACGAGAGATGTAAGGAAGAGAGAGGTAGGTGCGAGAGAGGTAGGAGAGAGAGAGAGAGAGCGAGAGAGGTCGAGCAAGGTAGAGAGAGAGGTAGAGAGAGAGCGAGAGAGGTAGGAGAGAGAGCGAGAGAGAAAGGTAGGAGAGAGAGAGCGAGAGAGGTAGGAAGGTAGGAGAGAGAGAGAACGAGAGAGGTAGGAGAGCTTGCTAGATGTAATTAGAGATAGCGAGAGAGAGATAGGGTAGGAAGTAGGATGAGATATAGAAGAGAGATTCTAGGAGAGCGCGATATATCAGGTTTTATGATAGAGATAGCGATAAGTTTAGGAGAGAGGTAGGAGAGAGAGAGCGAGAGAGGTAGGAGCGAGAGTAAGAGCGGTAGGTAGGAGAGAGAGAGTAAGAGCGGTAGGTAGGAGAGAGAGCGAGAGAGGTAGGAGAGAGAGAGAGAGCGAGAGAGGTAGAGAGAGAGCGAGAGGTAGGTAGGAGAGAGAGCGAGAGAGAGAGGTAGGAGAGCGCGAGAGAGGTAGGAGAGAGAGAGAGGTAGAGAGCGAGAGAGGTAGGAGAGAGAGAGAGAGCGAGAGAGGTAGGAGAGAGAGAGAGCAAGAGAGGTAAGAGAGAGAGCAGAGAGAGTAGTAGGATAGAGAGTATATGGTTAGGATAGAGCCAGAGAGGTAGGAGAGAGGCGAAGATAGGGTAGAGAGATAGCCAGAGAGTGTAATGATAGCTCGAGATAGGTCGCTCGCGGGTCGCTCTTCTCTCTGTCTCTTTCGCTCTCTCTAGGCTCGTACGAGCGATATCGCCCGTTCGAGTAGAGTAGAGAGAGCGAACCGAGCGAGAGTCGCTTATCTGTTCCTCTCGATCTTGAGTTTAGGATCTGAGGAACAATATCATACTCTCTATAGATAGTTCATTTCCTTTATAGAGATACTATCGATTATTACGATCCTCCTCTCTCCTTTTCCTTTCTCTCTCTCCTCTCGTTCGTCTCTCGCTCTCTACTGTTCTCCTACTTTCCATCTCTCTCTTTCCTCTGTTCGCTCTTCTCTCTCTCACTCTTTCTTCTCTTCGCGCGCGCGAGAGGTCGGGTCGGCGCGAGCGCGCGAGCGCCGAAGCGGTCGGAGAGAAGAGCTCGAGCGGTAGCGTAAGCAAGAGAGAGCTAGAGTAGCGAGAGCGGTAGTAGGCCGGAAGAGCAAGCGGAGGTAGGAGAGCGAGCGAGAGCGGTCAGGTAGAGAGCTAGCCGCTCTAGCGAGAGAGCCGTGAGGTAGGGTATCGAGACGCTATAGAGATTGTAGGAAGAGATATTCGGAGAGGTAGCGAGATAGCTGAGAAGAGGTATGGTCGGTAACGGTATGTTATTATAGAGGCTAGAGTGAGTAGGTATTATAGAGAGCGCTCTAGAGGTAGTCATAGAGAGCTATATAGGAGAGAGTAGAGATATATCTCTAGATTTTTAAGAGAGCGAGAGAGAGCGATAGAGAACAGAGAGGTAGGAAAGAGAGAGAGGTAGGTGGATAGAGAGTTATTAAGATAGACGAGAGAGAGAGCGAGAAGCAGAGTCGAGCTCTGAGAGAGCGAGACGTGTATATAGAGAGCGAGAGAGGTAGGTAGAGAGCGGATAGAAAAAGGTGAGACTATGGTACCGCGCGCGCGCGCGCGTTCGGCTCGCGCTCGCTCCCCTGCTCCGCGCGTTCTGGCCCTCGGCGCGCGGCGCACGAAGAGGTCGGGAGAGCGCGAGAGAGGTCGTGAGCGAAGCTACGAGGCGGTAGTCTGGGGAGAGCTCGGGACGCGACTCATCCTGACGGTATTGATAGAGAGAGCTCGAGAGGTAATGAATCGAGAGTAAGAGCGGTAGGTAGGAGAGAGAGAGAGTAAGAGCGGTATGTCTGCGACGAGCGAGAGTAGGGTAGTATAGAGAGAGAGAAGAGAGAGAAGCTAGGTAGGATCGAGAGAGAGAGGGTAGAGAGAGAGAGCGAGAGAGAGAGGGGTAGGTCGGCGAGAGAATAGCGAGAAGAAGAGGAACAGAGAGTGAGAGCGTTCCACAGGAAGATAGCGCTTTCCGCTTCTCCGCTCTCGCTCTGTCTTTCTTCTCGCGTCTCTCGTTCAGCCTCTCTCGTTCTATCTGTCTCCTTCTCTCTTCTCTTCTATCTTCTCGTCCTTTTCTTATGTCTCTCTCTCCTTTTAGAGATGTAGTATTCTCTCTATGAGCGCGATATTATTTTATGAGATAAAAATAGAGCTAGAAGAACGATAGAACGAGATATGAGCGAGATGTAGTAGAGAGAGAGCTATAAATAGAGATTTAGAGAGATGATATCTAGAGAACGATCTAAGATTTTAGTAGAGAGATATTTAGTTTTGCGAGAGAGAGATCTAGAGAGTAAGTAGAGAGATAGATAGCGAGATGTTATATTATAATAATATAGCTTGTAGATATAGGATCTAGCTTAGAGATCTGTTATTTAGTTAGATAGATCGATAGAAGATCTGTAGTTATAGGTATAGCTATTAGATCTTTTAGGATCGAGATAGAGCGGTAATCTAGTTCTTCTATCTAGATAGCTCGATATGCGGGTTATCCTCTCTTTATGAAAGAGGGCGAGAGAGCAGACAGATGTTAGAAGCGTAGGTGAGAGAGAGCGAGAGAGGTAGGTGAGAGAGAGAGCCAGCGAGGGGGAGGGGGGGGGGGAGTAGGTGTGAGGGGGGGCGTGCCGGGGGCGCGTTCAGGAAGGGGACGAGAGCTCCCTCTCTCTCTCGCGAGTCCGTAGCAGAGAGCGAGAGCGGTCGTAGGTTCTTCTGCTGCTGCGAGGTAGGTAGGAGAGACCGCTCAGGTATGGGGGAGCGAGGGGGTGGGGGAGAGCGCGAGAGAACGAGAGACGCGCGAGCGGGTGCTGAGATCGTCTCTCGCTTGAGATTAAGTTGGAGTCTCGCTCTTCGGAGAGGCTGGGAGAGAGAGAGGTATTTGGGAGGCTCTCGAGCGTGGGTGATCACAGCGGAGCTGGTAGGGTGAAGCCGCGAGAGTGGAGGTCTTTGCGAGAGATATAGGAGCGAGCGAGGTCTGTGATCTCCCTCCCTTCTAGGTAGGAGAGAGAGCAGAGAGGCTAACGAGAGGAGAGAGACTCTCTAGAGAGAGAGAGTTCTGCGCTATCGGTAAGGCGCGCCTCGAGAGCTTTCTTTCGCGAGTCGGCTCGGTCGGAGGCGAGAGAGAGTCAGAGTGAGCGCGAGAGGTCGGACGTGAGAGGTAGGAGGCGAGAGAGAGCGCGAGAAGGTAGGAGAATGAGAGAGGCTCTCTCTAGGTTTAGGAGAGAGAGCGATATTTGCTAGGAGAGCAGAGAGATTCGACGTAGCGAGCGATCGCTATCAGGACGCGAGAGAGCGAGCGAGAGCGAGAGCGAGCTTTTCGGAGAGTCTGAGGCTGAGACGGCGCTGAGCATTCTCTCGAGAGGTCGAGAGAGAGAGCGAGTTGTTGTCTGTAGGAGATTCGAGATCGCTCTAGAGGAGTTTAGAGATAGAGAGATGCGAGCGAACTCTTTCCCTCATTTCTGCTTCCTTTCGCGCGATCGACTCTTTCTTTGCCGCGGTTCCCTCGCCGCCCTCCCCCCGGTCAGTCTCACCTCTCACCCACCCCCCAACCTGTTAGGATAGATCAGCGTCGTCTAATCATTACTCTCTTCTTCTATCGAATCTTTCTTTCGCGTTGTCTTGCTCCGCTCGGCCGAGAGAGCTCTCTCCTCTCGGTTCTGAGCCTCCTTGCTACGAGAGTCTCTCTTTCTTTCTTTCTCTGTCTTCAGAGAGAGACGTCTCTCTCTAGGGCTCTCTCTCCGTCTCCTCTCGTGTTTCTCTCTCTCTCGAGAGAGACTTCTTAGGTTTTCCTTTTTTGTTTTTTCTTTTCATGGATTAGAGAGAGAGCGAGGTAGAGAGCTCTTCTCTCTAGAGGAGAGGTCTAGAGAGAGAAGAGGTAATGAGAGAGAAGAGAGCGAGGGGAAGAGAGAGAGGAGAGAAGAGACGACTAGAGAGAGAGATAGCAGAAGAGAGAGAGAGTGTAGATACCATTCAGTTTTTTTTCTTTTCCATGGATTACACAACCACATCTAATAACTTCTAAATGTCCACCTGCCAGCTCAACAATGGAGGAAAAAGCCAAACGAAGAAACAAAGTTTTAGCACGATAATAAAGTTGTAAAAACAAAAAGGAGCCTCTGTTGACACAGTACGTCATCCAATCATGTATGATCTCTTTCACAATCTGCATTAAACACAAGCTGAGCTCTGCACCCTTAAAGCCACCGAGGGAGGAGTGACCGCACCAGGAGGTGAGGGGGGGGAAGAGCCGATAAGGGAGCTAAACTAACCCAGCTACTGCCTAAGGCTACTTCACTACCCAGCATGCTCCAGGCGGATGTCAGGTTGCAGGAAAATAAGATGAAATAAGACTCATGCTAACCCGACAACAGATCAGAGACAAGCTACTGAACTTGACAGTCTGACCGCAAGACAGAGCGCCGGGCTGCGGCGGGACGAGACGGACTTCAGGAATGCACTTCTGTTTTTGTTTTGTCTCGTCTGGTTTTTCTCGTGTAGCATAAATGGACAACAACTGCATTTCATTGTGTTACAGAATGACAATGAATTGCTTGTAAATGTTACTATAAAATCCATAACCTAAAAAGTAACAAAGTTATAGTATGTCATAAAGTGTAATTTTTTTAATTTCATTTTCATAGTATGGTATGCATAAAATAGTAATACATTTTTTTTAAATCACAGTATATGATAAAAGTCATAAAAAAAGTCAGATATTATAAAAAACCTTTACCTAAAAAGTCATAAAAAGGTAATGTCATAAAAAGTCATTTAACAAGTGATAGTATAGAATGTATTAAGAAAGTTATAGTTTAATACGTAATAAAGAAGTAATTCTAATCCAGTCGTTTCCCCTTCTGTCCATAAAGCACATTTGATGTGACGTTAGAGAAACTTGGTTGGTATTCTCCGTTGGGTCACATCCAGTAAAATCTACAGACTTCACTCGCTGTAAGAACTGGAACGTTTGCCAAATATCAGCTTAAGCCGACCGTTTGTTCAGAGAAATGAAGCGACATTTCCCTCCTAATTATCATCAAGATTGAATTTGCGCCTCAACCCAAAATGATAAAAAAAATAAAAATGATTGAATCAATCAGAAGCAGGGCAGAGATGTCCCGATCATTTTACAGTTTGTTCTTTTTTATAGAGAAATCTAATAAGATTTGTTCCTCGTCCAATAAAACCCGCCCAATCAAAGCGTCGGCTGAGACGGAGGAGCGCGAGCTGTAATGTCAAAGTATTAAACTCGAGAGGCTGGATCAGCTGGGTGCTATAGAATCAGCTGGTTGCTATAGGATCAGCTGGTTGCTATAGGATCAGCTGGTTGCTATAGAATCAGCTGGTTGCTATAGGATCAGCTGGTTGCTATAGAATCAGCTGGTTGCTATAGGAGCAGTGCTGCGTGTCCGTAGTTCCTTACATCTGTGCTACATGAGAACAGCGTCACGGTCCTGCTGTTGTTACCTCCTCTGTGAATTAGATTCATGGCAGGTGAACCCCCCCCCCCCCCACTACTACTCTGTCACCATAGCAGCCAGTCTGACCTTGGAGGCTTTAATTCTGCATTTAGTTTTTTTTTCAAAAGTTACCATCCATTCGTGTTTAATTGTGTTGCGGCAGGAAAAGAACTTACTGTATTCATCTGCAGTTCATTTTGTAATTATCTCAGTATGTATTAGTCCAATGTCATATCCACAGAGTCCGGCTAATAATGAGGACATTTAAAGACACTTTATCTTTGTCATTTTATCATTGCTACTCATTAAAAACGCTGAGCTCCACCTCCAATAACACAGAACTAGTATTTCTCCATAACATTACATATTAGTAACCAATATATTTAGGTATTAGTTTTTAAGATTTTAACACTTAAAAACGAACAATCAGATTTTTAATGTGTCATAAAGGAGGAACAAAGCCTCAAATTCATTAAAGAAATAAAGATTGGGGGACACAACCTGTATAAGTAGCTGATAATAAATCCACTGGGGAAGCTGTATGGTGTGACTACTTTATATAAATAAAAAGGTACATGACACTTAATAGTTTATGTAGTGACGCAGGGTATTTGACCAAGTTAGCTGAATCTAAAGGAGGCTCAAGGAGGAAGACAGATTTGAGAGGAAACCACATATACGTGCAACAAAGCCATATTTCACTCGGACAGACCGTGCAATGAGGATTTCTATACACTTGAAGCGACTGCACATCCACCTCTGCTTTAAAAACTCTTGGTGTTGCTGCTTGTTGGCGAGCTGATGATGATGTTTTACATGCAGCTCCAGCATCTCACCTGCAGAAGTCAGGGGCAACCATGCCGTAGACATTGATCCTATCGCACAGCTCCAGGGCGATGGTCATAGTGAACCAGCCGGTGCTCAGCCAGGAGTTCGATATCCTTCTGCAGAGTAGAAGAGAGGAGGAGGAGGAGGAGGAGGAGTAGGAGGAGGAGGAGGAGGAGGGGGCGAATGAGACAGTTAGATGGATTTCATGCGTGGGAGATCACAAGGATTAAAAATGTACAACATTCGATTCTTTTTGGAATGTGATTAACTGGGATAGATAATCTCACATCGGCGTATTACGGCAGAATAAGGATTTGTCTAAATCCAGGTCGATTTTTCTGACTTCAAGATCATTCAAGTTCCCCCACAGCTTCATTAAAATACAGATCCATCCCACATATCGACTGATACAAATGACCCCTATCAAATAATCAAACCCTTAATCACAAAGTAGTCTCGCTCTGCAAGTAGTGCAGAGAGTTGAAATGACAAAGAACAATCTGTCTGCTTCCACACCGACTTTTCATTTTATTCACGCCCGCAAAAGAAATGAGCACAGTTTTGCGAGATACGCCGCTATGAAAGAAATATCAAATTATTTTATACATTGCATTAGAAAGTCTCTCTAAATTTAAATGTCCATCAGAGTGGTCCCTCTCACAGGGTTGCTGTCAGACGGAAAGAACATAACAGTCTGATTAGCATACATCTTTTAAGAGTCCCTTGTTGGTTTTGAATAGATTTAATGGGCTCCAGTCATAAAAACTTCAAACGCCACTTCTAAAAACGGACCACAAGAACCTTCAGTGTGAAGAGAAAATAACTCAAACTAAGCAAAAATAACTCAAACTTTGATACTTTGATGCTGGGGTGAATAAGCCTTAATGAAAGTCAACTGAAATACGCTTTAATGAGAACACGCTGAAATATAAAACGCACTGAAATGTTTATCAGAAGCTTCTTTCATTAAGGCTGCAGTATAAAGAATACTGTACGTCTGTCAGCGTCACCTTCACAGGGTTCACCATGTTTGTTCAGTCCGGTAGAGGTTGAAGAGTTCAGTGTGAGGTGCATCCACCACTTTGGTTCAGACTGAAATGTTCAACAGATTCTTGATCCTCGGAGGATGAATCCCCCCCCCCCCCCGGACTCTTTCTCTGGCACAACCATGTGGCTCACGTTTATGCTTTTGAGTGAAATATCTCGACACATATTGGATGTATTACCAAAGTCCCTACAGCATGTTGTCAAACTCATGTTAGTTCAGGGGCCACATGCAGCACAATGTGATCTCAAGTGGGCCGGAGCAGTAACATCACAGCATAATAACATATAAATAACAACAACTCCACATGTTCCCTTCGTTTTAGTGCAAATATATTCTGAAAATGTTCAAACTTAATCTTTTTACAAAACATTATGAACAACCTGAAATTGTTAAGAAAAAAGGAGCAATTTCAACAATATTGTGCCTCAATTTATCATTTACACACGTGTGTTACAACTTACAGATCAGTGTGTCTACAAAGGCACAACACATTTCCAGGTATCGAACAGTATTTTACTTTGTGATCAAAACAACTCATTTGTACACTTTGCAAAGTCGTCCCGGTTTTGGCCCCCGGGCCGCATGTTTGACACCCCTGCCCTAAAGGATAAAGTGTCATTTCTTTAGTGATCTGCAGACCTTTCATCTTATTATTATTATTATTATTATTATTATTATTATTATTATTATTATGCAGTCGATCCTTTGCCAGATCTAGAAAAACAAAGACTGTTTGTAAGGTTTGCTCGCAGCGAATCACCGCAAGTGTTCTCCGATTGAATGCAAAGTTTGATCGGCCAAGTAAGCGCTGCAGCTACAACCTCTGCAGTCTGTGGAGTGGTGAAGTCCAGCACGGTGCAGATCAGGGTGCGGAGATGCCTTCAAAACATGTGAAAGTATAGTATACACGACAGGCTGGTTCCATGCTTCCATGCACATCATGGCATCTGAATAAAGAAGAAACATTAAGTCCTCT
This sequence comes from Cottoperca gobio, assembly GCF_900634415.1. NCBI lineage: Eukaryota > Metazoa > Chordata > Actinopteri > Perciformes > Bovichtidae > Cottoperca > Cottoperca gobio. The sequence continues at coordinate 4,782,068 of NC_041371.1, read as the reverse complement.
ACTGGTATCAGGATACTTAACCCCAGCCTCAGCTGCACCGCACTAAACGAAGATGATAAACACGACCAGCATGTTACTATGAGCTTTAACATTAAGCTCCTCGCAGCCTCGCTCTCCTTTCTCACAAAGCAGGAGGGACAGAGACCTTCATGACGGTCGTTGGCTCGTAGCCACGGTTGTAATCGCTGCCAAGTCACGCGGGATGTTTAGCTGTAGTGCACTTTTGGAACAATCAGTATTCATTAAATGAATTTATAATTTATAAAAAAAAAAGAAAATCACTCTTGTTCCCGAACACGCAGGGTGCAGATACTCACGTAGGAGTGGATGTGACAGGATGGATGCATTTGAATCCTTCAGCTGAATCAGGCACAGCTGTGCGTCTCGGCACGCTCCCCCCCCCCCCCCCTGCCGCACGGCTGAACCTCATCCTGACCGGTGACCGGCGGTTGTGTTCATGCGTCAGGTGTATTACGGTGGAGACATTACCAGACGAACATAAGTAACTCCTGCGACCTTTATAGTACTTGTTGCAACAGAGTCGTTTACTATACGAGAGCAAATTAAACATAACAATGAAGGGGGAGGGGGGGGGGTTCTATTTATAGCACTGTATTTAATTTAACTGATCTTACTCATTAAATAATAAATAATACTAAATAATACAGAGAGATAGCTTCAGGGTACAGAGCCAAAACTGTGCCTTCTGTGCTTAATGATAGAAGTGAAGAACCATGAAGGTCGATGGGGGGGGGGGGGGGGGGGGGTTATAATGAACATACTGGAAACTAATTATTTTGAAAGCTATTGTTAAATAGACGTATCAGACTCGAACACAACCGTGTTTACCAGGTTTAGCAAGTTTAATGTTGACTATGATCTAGTTTAATGTGTTAACAAAGTGGTGGACCAACTGACAGGAAGAGGGAAGAGTAGAGCCACGCCGCTCGCTAGACTAGACGGGGGCTTCAACTTCAGCAAGACACAGAAAACAAAACTCGAGCCGGACAAGAAAAGTCTCGACGAGAACCACCAGGCAGGTTGAGGGTGACACATTTGGAGTGGAGGGTTTACTTGTAAAGGTGTTTGTCCTCGCAGTCGGAGAATATGTCTCATTTGGGTTTTTTTTACTGCGGTTTGCAACACACGGCCCCCCCCCCCGAGCCCGTTGACAGGCAGCTCTGTGCGTTGTACACAAACCGACATGTTGCAAGGCCGGAGTAGAGATGCAGGAACAAAGCCCACACTTCTGCCTCTTACGCATCACGAAAGACCAACGCTGCCGAGGGAAAACTACGGTGTGTGTGTGTGTGTGTGTGTGTGTGTGTGTGTGTGTGTGTGTGTGTGTGTGTGTGTGTGTGTGTGCACGGCTGCATGGAAAAGGGGAAAACTTGAATATTCATTTTTTATTAGACTTGTAAAAAGCTTAGTAGGAATATTTTCTTTTTCAGAATATGGTCTAAAAGTGAAATATCTTGTGCATGTGAACGTCGTCGGTGTCGTGGACGCTGCTTGTTCCACTGTGGGACACCGTTACGGAGCATACACTTCACATTAGAATAAAAAGGTAGGAAATGAGGAGAGATTTCAGACGCAGCCTTAGTTTTGTTCTCTCTCTTTCAGCCCAATCCAACCTTTAATACAAACATTGTCAACAAATAGTCCCATCCTGCTGTTTTACCGTGTTGCCAAACCTCCTGAATTAGATCTGCACTGAGTGACAGTGTGATGAATAGCGACGACGCACTTTTGCCCGATTCTCATCTTCACCAGAGTCCGTCCAGGCGACAAACAACAGTGTCGACCCAAAGTGAGACTATCGCGGCCGAGGCACAGACTTCTCATTTCCATTTAATTATGACAGGCCCCAGGTTGTCTGGAACATGTTGATTTGTTGTGATATGCAAACACAGCCACAGGGCTTTAATATGACAACATCTCACACACACACACACACACACACACACACACACACACACACACACACACACACACACACACACACCTTTTGCAAATGAGAAAACGTTCAAAGTTCAAAGCGCAACATTTTGTCATCAAGCTGTCTGTGGTGGATGCGCGGAGGTCTTAGTCAGGAGGCATGCAGCTAATCTCACTTAAGAAGTCTTCCTCGTTTCCTTGTTTATGGACATGCTGATGAATAATGTGGTGCGAAATGTCAAGCTCTTCGCTTCAATGGCTGACTTTAAAAAAGGAGTGGAAGCAAACTGAGTGAGAAGATGGATTTTCCCCTGCGAAGAAGAACGCTGCTGCTCCTCCAGTTCACAGTTTGGTATTGAACATCTAGGAAGTTAATGAGTTTAATGAAGAAGAAGAAGAAGAAGAGGAGATTTCTTTTGTGCCCGTATTTAATAAAAGGAGACGACTGGTTTCAATATAATGGTACAAGAACAAAAAGTTGATTCGCCTTGAGAATCAAACACCCTGCAGTCAAAGTGCTCCATTTACTTTGAGGAAAACAATACAATAGAATCAAATTAGTCAAGAAGTGAAAATCTTTCTAATTAGTAAAAAAAAGAGGAGCTGATTACAGAAAGAGAATCCTTCTGTTCTTTGGGTGTGTTGTATTCATTTCTAAAGAGCAAGCGTATGTCAGGGACTTTATTGTAATGGTTGTTATGCAACTGCTGAGAGGTAACGTGAAGGTGCAATTAACTCAAACACCTGTCGAGCATCGTTATATTTCCACCCTGAACGCGTAGCGGAAACATATTAGTGAGGAAAAATGGGTATGTTTAGTCGCATCAGAAACACCAGCAGTGCATTCCCCCGACACCTCGAATGACTTCAGTGATTAGAAGTTGTTTGGTGTTTATTACTGATTTAAAACTCATTTTCTTCTGTATCTGCTTGACTTTCATGACACTTTCCATCTGATCACAACTCTCATTTTTGTTGCATCAGAGTGAAAGCTGCAAGAATAAAGCTGCTATTTCTTCTGCAATCGCTTTCCATGAATGTTTTCTGCACTATATTCCCATTAATATTAATATTATTCATTATTATGAGTAATAATATTCTGAGTTTTCTGATTCAGTTGGTTTTTTAAATATATTGTATACTCTTTTGTCACCAGAAAAGATGTTACTGTTCTCTTCCTGCTAGGACAAGTCAAATGTCTGGTGTGAAAATGGTCTATTTGCCATGCACACCTTGAATCCACCTACACAGGGGACAAGACTGTGGTTTCCATCCAGATGTAGCACAACTAACTGAAAACACAACATTGTAAAAGGTGACTCTTACACTTTGTTGTAAGAAGGAGTGCATGTCTTATTCTTCACTTTTAGCAGATACCTTTTATATAAGTTGACTCTGTGCAGTCTAAGTGCAACAGATAAACACAGGAGGTCTAGTCTCAGCCTGTAAATCTCCTGTTCTGGCTAATTGTTCATCCAGGTCTGTGAACTCTCCTGCTGCAGCTGCTGCATCCTTCTCTGTTGCATATTGGTCCTACTAATACTACTACTACTGCTACTACTACTACTACTTCTTCTACTACTACTGCTACTGCTGCTACTACTACTACTACTTCTACTTCCACTACTTCTACTACTGCTACTACTACTACTACTACTACTACTACTACTGCTGCTACTACTACTACTACTGCTACTACTGCCACTACTACTGCTGCTACTACTACTACTACTGCTGGTACTACTGCTACTACTACTACTACTACTACTACTGCTACTTCTACTACTGATGCTACTGCTGCTACTACTACTACTACTACTGCTGCTGCTACTGCTACTGCTGCTGTTACTACTGCTACTACTACTACTACTGCTGCTGCTACTACTACTACTGCTGCTACTACTACTACTACTACTACTGCTACTACTACAGCTACTACTACAGCTGGTACTACTGCTACTAATACTACTGGTACTACTGCTATTACTACTGCTACTGCTACTACTACTACTGCTACTACTGCTACTACTACTGCTACTACTGCTACTACTGCTACTACTGCTACTACTACTGCTGCTGGTACTACTGCTACTACTACTGCTGCTGGTACTACTGCTACTACTACTACTACTGCTGCTGCTGCTGCTGCTGCTACTGCTACTGCTACTACTACTACTACTGCTACTACTACTACTACTACTACTGCTACTGCTACTACTACTACTGCTACTACTACAGCTACTACTACTGCTACTACTACTGCTGGTACTACTGCTACTAATACTACTGGTACTACTGCTATTACTACTGCTACTACTACTACTGCTACTACTGCTACTACTACTACTACTACTACTGCTACTACTACAGCTACTACTACTGCTACTACTACAGCTACTACTACTGCTGGTACTACTGCTACTAATACTACTGGTACTACTGCTATTACTACTGCTACTGCTACTACTACTACTACTACTGCTACTACTGCTACTACTGCTGCTACTGCTCGCATTTGTTCAGCTTTTAACAACGTTTAGTTTTTACTCTTAAAAAAGGGTTCAAACCTGTGATCCTTTGATAACTGAACCAACCGGCCACCTACACATTTCATTACACAAAACTACACCATTATTATATATAGATGTATCGAGTAGAAAGCTAAGTGTACACGGTGGGACTGTTAGTGATTACAACAAAGCATTATGGGAACATAAAATCCTGCATAGGGAAAAAAAGTTCTTTTAATCATCGGTTGAGGTTTATTCCAGCTCGGCAATTCAACACACAGGATGCAGAGGGACACCTGTTTTTCATTGCTCCTCTGCCAGTATTAATTAAAATAGGTGGATGTGACACCGTCCCACACCATCTTAATTACCTTTACTGAAACGCCATAACCCATAATTACAATTAAAGGCTTGCAGTGTTGCCGATCGCACAGTTTAATACTATGAAACTCTGCTATTAACGCGGCTCACACAGACTCCCGATCCTCAAAAACTGTAGAATTCATTATAATATTGTAATATTGTTATTGGCGATAGCTTCCTTTAAACTTGTATCCATCGTTAGAAAGATTTAAAAGCAACACTTTAAAGGTTTTCTGCCTCTCTCTCTTCCCACGATAAAAAGGATAATCGTACATTAGAAGCCGCTTGCTCACATTTACCATCAATGTCGGCACAGATCCTAACGGATGGATGCGTTCATCAAATCCTGCACGCTGCAAATTCCCCCTGACACGTGTCTAAACGCAGTCAGAGAGAAACACAGTGTGTATGTGTGTGTGTGTGTGTGTGTGTGTGTGTGTGTGTGTGTGTGTGTGTGTGTGTGTGTGTGTGTGTGCGTGCGTGCGTGCGTGCGTGCGTTCATTAAGCACTAATGGCCTAGGGACTGAGAACTCAGCTCGGACTCATTAAACCCTTTAACACAGTGCAGCTTGAGAGAAGGTGCTGCAGAAACAAAAACTTGACTTTGTAAATCATTTGTACTTCACACACAAACTAAAAGTATTTGTTTGTTATTTTACTATTTCACATTTACTTTGAAACATTTCCCTCAGCGATGCATTCAAGCAGCAGCAGGCGACTCCAGCGTCGTACAGTTTCATTACTCACCGACGTCTTTCTAGCTTGACTTTTAAAAACACAGGTTGTGAACGCACCTGCGTGTTCTTCCGCAGCCGTGTCTTATCTTGTTGTTTTTTTGGGGGCTTCCCACGAGCACTGAAGCCTACATTACCGTCTGGCAGTGCTGTGTTGCTACAGTATGTAAATATAAATAAACTATACACACGTTGAAGTTGATGGATTACCTACTTTAACCTCTTCCTGCTTTGTCCCCTGGTGTATGGACGCCGGCGTCTACAGTTCATTAACCAAAACTAAAGACTGTATCATACAATGTCTCAAAATGATTTACTATTCATAAGCTGCACATATGTGGAATTATAAATCCTCCTCCAGTAAATCAAATAACATTTAAAAGGCATTTAATTGTTATTATGATTATGAAAGCAGAATGTTTTGAAATTAAATAAACTGTAAGATATGGGTTTTGTTGTCAGAGCTTGAATTGGATTTGTGAATCGTGCACAAGAATTATTAATTTTAAAAGGTACAAATGACTAATTTGTTTTCCAGAGTGATAAGATATGTTGCAGCAGCTCTGAACCTTTAATGCTAGTAAAGCATGGACTGTGTTGCCCTGATGTCACATGATGCATAAAGAGTATGGAGCTGCTTTGGACTGGAAACATTTCTTTCTATATGTGGAACTGCTTTCACTGTTTCATGTCAGCAGACCTGCGCGGTGCTCTACGAGGGTTTCTTCTCCTTGGGCCCCAAAGTCAAACGAAGAAATTCATGTTATGAAGACTGACCACTTCAAGAAATAGATTTTTGAGCCCTGAGGAGAAACTCACCAGCCTTCAAACTGGACTAATGTTCAGGACACATTTTGACCCTGCTGCACATTTCTGCCTCCTCGCAGCGTTTTTTGAGCAGAAGCTATTCTGCCCAATCCTCAGCATCACTACAACAGAACTTACATTAGAAAGCTGTGTCCCTGAGTAATAAGTAAGACTTATTTGGACAGAAATGTAACTTGGCCTCAAGCACTTCTTATATATTTATATATATGTATATTTACATATATATATATTTTTTTCTATATTTATATAAAATATATATATATATATTTTTATATGTATATAAAATATATATATATATATATTTATATAAAAAAATATATATATATATATATATATATATTTAAATATAAATATAAATATAAATATAAATATAAATATAAATATAAAAATATATATGGCCACAATATGACAATTCAGGGCTCCAACTAAAGATTAATTTTAATATCTGTTCATCTGTTGATTTTATTTTCGGTTTTTCAATTAACTTAAAAATGTCAACAAACATTTCAAATTTCATATTTAGTCTGATCGACAGTTTAGATTCTAAAGGTAATTAATTTCTGAATAAAAGAGAATTTGATAAATGAACCTTGATTTTACTCTGAAACTGAGGATTTATTTTCTTTACATCATTGAATCATCAGCTAAACGTCCTCGATGCATCTCAGAGTCAGAATCATTTCCGTGACCCGCTGTCATCGTCTCTCCCTCACCTGTCCTTGCCGGTCTCCTTCTTGAAGAGCTCGTCAAACTGCAGCATCTTCTGCCAGGAGATGATGTAGACTTTGAGTTTGGGCAGCACCTGGTTCATCAGCCTCAGGTTGTTGTACACCAGGCCCTTCCCGTCACGCCTCATGTAGCTGCTGGGGCCCCAGAAGATGAACACCGTGTCCTGGCTGGCGTTGAGCAGCTCGTGGCGACTCCGCAGGACCCTCTGCATGCTGGAGTGAGCGATGACGCGCAGGGAGGTGCGGCGGCCGACGTCTCGGGCGTAACCCCGGGCCGTGGGTGCGTCGTTCATGCGGATGACGCACTCGGCTCGGTCGATCTCTTCCCCCCGACCGCCTCCGATGAGGTGACCCGAGCTCGTCACCAGGGCGCAGGTTTGACAGTGCATCCTGGGAGGCTGATGGATGGAAGAAAAAAAAACAAGAACGTCAACAGTGAGAAAATAAAACGTTCTCACACGTGTGCATTATGTACCGTGCATCAAAACATGTGGCCTCCTCGTCCCCTGTGGAAGCACCGCCAGCACCGCCAGCACCGCCAGCACCGCCAGCACCGCCAGCACCGCCAGCACCGCCAGCACCGCCGACTGAATTGCAAGTTTTTTCCGCCATATTTGTTATAAACTCAACAAACAGTTTTTTTTTTTCCAGAAGTTAAAACTGCTCTGAAAGTTGTGTTTAGCCCCAGTTTACACAGAAATATGCAAAGCCGTGAGAAAAGCACACCTGGGGGGACTTTGGTAAAAAAGCTTCGCTGTGTGTTTGAGGTAGAAAATGCTTTGTTGACAAATGTGTAGCGACAGAGCCTCCTGGGGATGTGTAGCTTGTCATATTGCTTTGCGATAGGTGGAAACCCCGGGGTCTTACAAAGGATTCACCTCACATCCTTCTCCCACTCGCTCACAACACAGCAGTGTGTGTTCATTTCCAAAACAACAGTCCTGGTGCATACAATTCTGCATATTATTTATTTGAAACTCTAAAAGGAAACTCACGAAAGATATTACTGATGACAACGTATGATGAATATGTGGATTAAATACTGGTCATCAACGTGTTCAGCCAGGATGAAACACATGTGATCAGCGTTGTTAACGGGGAGTTATGGGTTCGTATGTACATATATGCAGGTACCGACTAATATTCATGTTTATCCTGATTGTTTTCTTCTTTTTACTTTGCTTGTTAATTTCCTTGAAATGATAAAACACTGTGGCCTCAGGTTCTTCGTTTATCTTCATGCTTAATTGGTGATAGTTGCGTCTCCTTTTTATTTTTATTATTATTCATATCCTGTTTTGATAAAATCTTCAAAAATAAAGTAAAAAATCAGAATAAAAGCACAGCCACTAAAATGAATTAAAAAAGCATCTAACAAACCCAAAGAGATATAGTAATACATTAGTAATTTGTCACATTTTAAGATAACAAATCATAAATAAAACTATATTTTTGAGTATTTGCCTGTTTTCTTGGTCTTCTGCACAGTTTTTGTTCGTAAACTGAATATCTTTGGACTTTTGTTTGTCGGACAAAACAAGCAATTTGAATTTAAGATAAGACACTTTTAAAGTCCCCGTTGGGAAATTTGTTCTGGACTCAATCCTGCAGTTCCACAAGATACAATCATACAACACATTATGTCAACTTGGACAATTGTGAATATTATGACGGACAAGTTTGACTATTTTATGGACCAAATCCACTAAACCAGAATTGTTGACGGATTCTTAAAGTAATGAAAGTAGCAGCTGCAGCTCTACCTCAGAGCGGTGGTCATGTCTGTGGGCATCACGGGCAGTTTGTTGATTTAAAATGACATTTGTCTGTAATTGTGCATGCATATTAATCATTAACATAAACCTATTTGTGTATGTTAAGCTGCTCTACATGTGGTGTGTGTGTGTGTGAAGGCTGCTTCACATGTACTTTGTATGCATGCACGTGGGTGTGTCTGATTTCTCCCTCTGCACTGAAAAGCAATGAGATGCAAACCAGACCCTGCAGAGCCTCTAATGCACACTGAACCGTCTCCCCAGCAGAAATATGATGCTTATTTACATTCTTACAGCCATAACACATTTACATTTACATTTGCATGGCATTAACAAGAACAAATGACTATAGCTCTGTGTGTGTGTGTGTGTGTGTGTGTGTGTGTGTGTGTGTGTGTGTGTGTGTGTGTGTGTATGCGTCATTATAGTCCTCATCTGCTGACTTTGATTTAGTGTCAGATTACCAAAGGAACAGCCTCATCTGGCTAATGAGACCTTGAGGAGCGGGTGGGGGTACGGGTGGGGGTGGGGGTGGGGGTGGGGTGGAGGGGGGGGGTATACAGAGGTGGTGATAAAAACAAAGAATAAGAAAACATGGCGAAAGAGAAAGAGATGCATGGAGGCAGTGAGAGCCACCCCGGTGCCATAGTGTTTGATGAAATGTCGAGGTAATGAGGTCCTAGCGGTCTACACCGTCACCAGCAGCAGCATCCATCCATTCCAAATCACCCCCCCCCCCCACTCCGCCCTTCCCCTCTCCCACCTGGCAGCCAATCTGGCTGTAGAGCTGCAGCACCAATGGAGCAGGTCAGAAATCCCATTTTCACCCGGGGGCTTTTAAGTGGCTCCACAGACGCCATTCTCTCTTCCTCTGTCTCACGGAGAATTTAAGTGGGCCTTGCTGGCCAGAATTGGCCTCTTCAGGGAGCTCGGGCAGGCTATTACCGGGAAATAGGCTGGACGGTCTGGACAAGGCTCTCAATTTTAGCCGGAATTACGTGCCCCATCCAATACGCTGGTTTGTGTTGAGGCGATTGAGTCAAAGTGAACTGCAGTTTACATCAGATCCGGCTGCGAGCGACGCCCGACTCCCAGAAACTGTACCTTTCTTTTAAATTGAATTTATCGTCGACAAAACTCCAGCGGAATCTGTGCGCCACTCAATGATTCATGATTCATGATTCAACACACATCTATCGTGAGGGAGGTTGCTGGCTTTGTTATTTCCAAACACAACAAAATACTTTTGATCATCATTAAAAGATTTAAACTGCGTGTGTGGAGGCTGCTCGTTACGTCACCTATTCAAAGCTGCAGGAACGTAACACCAACGCAAACTAAACAATGTATTCTGGATTACATTCGGCTATTTCTGTCTTACTGGAGGCACGGAAATAGAAAGTTTGCACAAATCAAACATCTGCTGTGCCACATTTTATAGTCAGTAAAAAGTAAAACGTTTTCCAAGAATCCATCGAACAGAATAATCTAAGAGCTTATTTTATAGCCACGAGTCTGTGCTCCTTCTACGAGGTAAGAACTGTATCGAGGTGCTTGTACTTTATACTTCTACATGTCAGAGTGAAACGTTGTATTGTTTTACTCCACCACATGCATTTGACAGCGATTGTTATCAGGTCCTTTTTAAATAAAGGTTTTTCCATTAAAACCAATAAAAGGGACATTTCACCTCTAAACTTCTCACACTGTGAAGTTAAAGTAGACCAGCTTACACAGAACAACAGTCTATTACTGTAATATAATATATAATACATCAGTCACACTCTGAATACTTTGCCTTTTGATACTTTATGTACATTTTGCTCGTATTGTTCCGACAGCCTCATTCAGACTTTGACCTCTCAGGAGCTTCAAACCGTATCCGTGATATAAAAGTGTCTGAACGACCTTGTGAGTCGCTGCCGTCCGTCTTAACTTCAGCTGTGTGTGTAGTTTGTCAACATGTGCAGGGTTAGGAAACAAATGTCGCTCCAGGGATAATACAGACTTTCCATCTATCATCTAATTGACTGAAGAGATAACATATGTGATTGTTGTAAAGCTGCCACTAACTATTATCCTTCATTAATCTCTTTATTATTTTCCTAATTGGTTGATAATATTCTGGTCTGCAGATATCTGAAGATAATGGAAACAGCCATTGTAGTTTCCCAGCTCTCGTTTTGTCCAAATTTCAATTGAGTAAATCAGAGCAAATAGAGAATCCTGCTGGAAGGACGCTCACGACTCACAGCACGACAAATCATTTCGTTTTATAATTAGACTTCTTGCTTAAGTGGGTAACCTTGTCCCACCTGGAGCCTGTCCTGGTTTTTATTAAGCCCACACATCTATCCAACAGCCGGACACATCCGCCTGCAGCCGGTGGGCCGCCCTCCTCCATTTCCTCATTCTGCTCGGGATCTGAACCCTCCTCTGCTTCCAGTGAGCCCGTCCTTCACGGGGCTGCATGTACCATCACTGCCTGCCCACCGC